>NC_142530.1:25627964-25890464 GCF_964205215.1 Stylophora pistillata
TTTGAATCCTCCGGGAAGGTGACACCCGAATGAACGGAGCGTGTGGTAAAACTGGCGTTGTTGTCATCCTGCAGTTCTGCTTTGTACCGTCTGAAATTCATAAAAATAGTACGAGGTAAGTTGGTCTCGCCAAACACAAACAAAAATGGCAGCTATTGTTTTTTCCTCCTGAATGAAAAGGGGATATTTCATCGCCCTATCGGAAAAGGAAAGCCGCAATAACCAAACCTTTTACAAGGGTTTTGTTCCATTTTTTTATCAGTAGATACTTTGATCACCATTAGTATCTTTTCCGCGCTTTTTTAGGGCTCGCGCAATCACCACAAAACTAGCAAAATGTTGTCCCGTTTTATTCAGAAACAATCGAATAAGATATTTATCGATGTAGACAGCTTACTTGCAAATGACTTACTTATTTCGGAGGTGGAAGAAAAATGCAATTATGATGAGGACGACTACAACGCCGAAGATAACACCAAATATTATTCCAAGTGTCCTATTCTTGTCATCTGTAAAAAAATAAATGTAGAGTCTCAAAGTAGCTGATAGGTAATTTGTGTCATTTGCAAACTGCGTATCGCAGCTCGATTTCTACAGCATGAAACGCCTACTATGGGATACTGCGCATGCACGGATTACCCTTGTCAATTTTCCTTCCCAGTTCACCCTCCCAATTTATTTTCAATGATAGAGAAATGCACTCCGTGCATGAGTAACGCTTCTAAGCCAACAACACAGAATTTTCAAATCATGACTAGGTAGTGTTGGAACCTTATCTGGGTAACCTATCGCTTTTACATTAAAAAGGGAAAACTATGGGCAAGCACTTTGGACAGTATTATCGATTGAATAGAAGTTTTACAATTGCTGACCATAACCAAGTGGCTGTGCAGATGTGACTGTTAAATCTAAAAGTGACTTTTGTTCGAACGGTTTATAATCATCAGTCACTAAAAGTAGTCAGTATTATGAATTCCTGCTATTCCATTCTTAAACCAAACTAGCTTACTGTGCACAGAAAATGCATCAGTTAAGATAATCTATCCTAAAATCGACGAAACCACCGTGACGTTTAAGTAGATGCTATTTCTACCTGAGTTTCAACGTTGAATTTGTCGCTCCAGAAGTAAGAACATAGACAATAACCACCCGAGCAAAGACGTACATCAGCAAAAACTCAATTCACATACCCTCTGAATATTTAAACCAAGTAGGCCAAGCATTGCGTTACAATGCGCACCCCGTCGCGATCCTCCCTTCCCCCCACAAACTACTTTGTCACTAGTTAATCTTAATGAGAAGCTTATTAACCCCTGATCGCAACTTACCTTTGCATCTTCTTTCACGATTGTCGTATTTGTATCCATGTGGATACGTACAATAGTAAGATCCTGGCGTATTTATACAATATGCACTGCTCCAGTAGCAATTGTTTTCAAATATACTCTCACATTCGTCAATATCTGAGGAAATTAAAAATCATTTTTACTCACTCTTTATGATAGTCACAGAGAAGTTACCTTCATTATGAATATTTTTTTAGCTTGGATTTCTTTTTCTTTTTTTTTTTTTGTATTTTCTGTACGCATTTTACTGCTGTTTCGATAGCCGAATGGTATGATTGGAAAAATTCGTTATTTTAGCGATGACCATTCTTATCGAAGTAAAAAACGGTATTGTACCTCGCCTAAAATATGATATTAAAATCTATGTCGTATTTCTCGACACTCCACCCAACACAATCATAATGAACCCCTTCACTTCCCTTTCCCACTCCCCCTTAGCTCAGCCCAGTACCCCCTCCCTTTCCACCTTCACCATCTGCATTATTCAGTCTCAAAATGATGCATCTAAGGAAGAGAATAAATGAAAAATATCATACCGTCACAGGTGTTATTGATGGCATTGTAACGAAATCCTCCTTCGCAAAGGCAATCATATGAACCAGGAGTGTTTTTGCATTTGGCATTCTCTGGGCACTTGAAATAACCTTCTTTGCATTCGTCTATGTCTGAAAAGTAAACAGTTTGGGTTTGTTGATATCATCAAAAGCCTTTTCACATCAGGGAACAAATTTGCTCTGTTCACTCTACAAGGTAGAGTAGTGGTGGAAGGAGCAAAACTGGAAAGCCTCAATCGACCCGGGATACGAGATGATGAAATCGAATCCAGGTCAGCTGGGCCTCTTGTCTATTGTTGTAGTGATCAAAGTGGCTGCTGTGACGTCACGTGAGAACAACACATTCTACTTTTTTAACCCCTGAAACTAGTTTTTAACCTCCTATTACGTCAGAATGCGTCACTGACCAGTTTGGTCACAGGAATTCTAAAGCTGACAAAGATTTGAAAAAAACGGATGCTTTTTTTTAACTGAAAGACGTCTTCTTACCCGTTTTCTTTGTTTTGGCAAAATAGTTTGAACTAGGAGTACTGGTGCCTAGGTTGTTGGTCGCCAAGATACGGAAGTTGTAGTTTGTGTCTGGATCGAGATACATGATGGTGTACTTGTTTTTGTTTGGGGGTTTAATCTGGATTTCATTCCACTCTTTTTCACCCTTTCTGTACTGGAGTATTAAGGCATTCAGTTCCAGGCCACCATCATCGTTAAATGTCCACGTGACCAAAGCTTCTCGATCCGTGGTTTCCACGGAGATTATTGTCGGACTTTCTGGACGAGCTGTACAAAAATGAATAAATAGATAAAGATAAGAAAAATAATAGAGCTGATCTAATGGAAAAATTCTCTTTCCTGGTCCTCATAGCTATGAGAGTGAAATTTTATCACTCTTGTGCGTTGTCAAAAAAAGCCGCTGGATGGGCCTTTCGACCCATAAGCTGTCATTACCTTTTACCTTTATCGCTTTATATTATAAACAATAATATTCAAAGTTCAGAGGGTGCCATTTGTTAGGATCTTATTAATAGGACTACTGTTATCATTGTTATCACTCTAATCATTTTTATTATCATTATTATTATTATCATCTTTATTATTATCGAAAAGCTCGAGAAGTAAACGTAGACGGTGTGTTTTTCTTAGCTTCTGATGGAAATTTTAATGTGTTTTTCGATTTTTAGGGTTTTTATCAAACTTTTGTAAATAGTTTTGGTGATTTTAAATAAAGATTCCTATTTTATATGAAAAAAATAATAATAATAAATAAAGAATGGACTTACTTTTTCCGGACAAAGAAATGTTAGCCGAAGATCGACCCAGAGCATTTACAGCTTCGCAGGTGTATAGTGTCCAAGACTCTTCTTTGACCGTGATTATTTTAAGAATGCTTTGACTCGTTGCAGTACCGTGTTTCGTTGTCATGCTGTATCCACTAAGTTCTTCGCCCTGGGCAATACTAAAAGTTTTGTTTTTACTGTTTCTCCAAGTCCATGAGAAAGACAGATTAGGATTTCCGCGCGACTCACAAATCAACTCGGCTGTTTCGTCCACGTTAGCGTGGAACTTTTTTTTCCCGAATATTCGAGGTGGTTCTGAAAACGAAAACGGAGGAAACGAAAAACATGAACGACTTTTGTTTGGTATAAACGATAGAGTCCGTCTTGCCTTACAAAAGAGGATATAAATGTAGAGCACATTTTGTGTTCAAACCCGAGCTGATAAGAATCCGAAAAAGACATTTTCATCAATTTTCAAGTCAAAATGAACTAGGTACGATTTCCTTCAAGAGAAATAAAATTTTGATTCCATCAGGAAGATCGCTTAAATTCACATATGCAAAAAAATTTTATGGATACATTACTAACTTAGTGAACTACTTCATGTATAGCGTCCTTACAATTAGTTTTGAATTTCCAAACTGCATGAAACAGATGAAAAACGGCTATTGGTAATGCATGGACTGACAGGTAAATAAATAAGCTTAAGATGCTCTATCATACCAAAAACGGCGACAGTGAAATTCAACTGGTCTCTTCCAAGTTCGTTGACCGCTGAACATTGATATGTTCCACTGTCCTCTGCAGAAGCTTCATGTATCACCAAAGTCCCATTGCTTTCCTGTTTAATCCTGCTCTTTGGCAGCTGTCCATCAATTTTCTGCCACCTCGCATCAGCTTTAGGGAATGCATTGACGGTGCAGTCAAGTGCCAAGTTTGGTTTTGATGCATTATGGGTCAGGTTTTGAATTCTTGGGCTTTTGGTGCTTATCAGTGGACGAGCTGAAAGATACCGCTGACATGTTATAAGTAGGAATGGCCTATCGATTGACCATAATTGCAATTTTCAACTGAATGTTCATTGTAGTCCAGACTTTCACCGCCTTAGCTTCACTGCACTCTTATTGGACGTGAACAATTGCGCCAAACAATTAGACAATAAGAGGCAAAATTGACACAAATCTCAACTTTATAATTTGCGACGGATTTTCCATGTTAAAACCACCTAGCTTTATTTTGTTAGGGGTTCTGGTTTCCAACTGGCAATAATATACCTTTGATCTGTTTGGCCTGTTATAATAAATTTGGTTTTGGTTTACAATAATCACACAAGGAATCTATAAATTCCTGGTTATATAAAATGCTACAGTTGTTTTGTGAGGCTTTTTTTCGATCAGTTTTGTAATTTGATGACTTTTTACTACTAAAAGTAAATTATTTTATTGATAAATAATCACAAAACTAGCCAAACTAGCGAAAACGTTTATTTTGATATTATGACTTGCGGCTAGCAAGATAAAAGAACTAACCTTTCACAAGAAGTGTCACGTTTTGTTGAACGTTTTTAGGATCACTTCCGTCTGAATACAGCGCTCTGCACGAATAATTTCCGTGATCATAACGATCAACATAGTCGAGACGAATGGATTCCTTGTCAACCACAGTTATTGGGTGTTTCCTTTGAGAGTATATGATAAAGTGGCCTCCATTTCCGATAAAAATCACTCTATCTAAGCCTTTAAACCAAACAGTCTTGTACCAGATTCCAGATTGGCCGTTGGACGTCTTACATGGTAAAGTGACATTTTTGCCTTCTCTTGTTGTAATTCCCGACGCTTCGCTAGTTGCATCTGTGATTGAAATATCAAAAAAAAAAAAAAAAAAATGATTACGCATGCACGATGTAGTGACGAGGAAAAGAAGCCGTATTTTAGTTAATGCAAGATATAGAATAAACAAGATAAATAGCTGTTACCCGGGAGTTACAATCGACTTTGAAGTTTTGATAATCGGAGGGAGATTTAGGTTTGAGAGAGACTGGTACCCGCAACGGAAGACATTGCTCGAGTTTGGTGAGAAGATGGTTCTCAACCGAGTTTCATACCTCTGTTTTGTAATTTAAAGAAGTTGTTGATCGGAGAATTGACTCAAGGACTTTCGTAACGGAAGACTGGGACCAGATAATTTTAAAACCATAAAAGCCCTCGAATCAGTCTTCGCTTTTCAAAAATAGCTTAGTTCCAGTCCTTTTGAGAGACTAGTAAGCAATATATTATAAGAAACAGCGTTTGCATGAGTTAAACGCTTGAATCGTTCATAAACATTTGTTTTAAACATTAATTTTTCCTAACATATTTTCTTTAACTTGTCCCAGCCATTCAATTACTGCACAGAGCGCAAACGTCTCGGCTAAGATACGTGAAAAGAAACTGGGAAAAAAGGTGGAGAGACGGTTAGTTCTTAATCATTCCTATTGTTTTCGCACTTCGATTTAGTTTCGCCCAAACACTTAAACACCGTCGCATAACTAAATCTTTGAATAATTTTCAAATTCCTCCTTGCAAATATTTGTCATTTGTCATGTTTTAGGACTGCCTTTTTATCTCGTTTGTTATGTATTGTAAATGATAAAAGTGAAAGTTTCCGGTTAATTCCAAGTTATTTATATCCGTTCGTTCACTATGTTCATAACTTTGCCACTTTAAAGTCTCTGGCCGCGGTCACGACCACATATAACGATTTCCAAAAGGTGCTTTAAAACCTTGCTTGATAGGCATCAGTTGATGGAAGAAAAATAAGAAAAACGTGTTTTCGAACTTCAAGCGATAAGTTCTTAATTGCCGATTTTATGACAAATGAAATATGTTCTAACATACAATTCTTACAAATTACACCCTACATTGCCGAAATAATGACGCTATCGTTGGTAGGGTAGATAAGCACGCAATATTTTGTCGTTAATTTTTAAAGGACATCATAAGTGATGACATACTTTTTTTTTGTAAAAACAAAACCCACATATCATGGGCTGATATGGATATACCGATGGGGGTCACGTTTCAACTACCTCTAAAATTTGAGTGTGAAAAAAGCGTTAAAGTAGTAGAAACAAGGAAAGAAAAAATGAAACGAATCGTGCTGCAATGTGTCGGGGAAACGCGAAACTCGAACAATCACTGTGTGAAGCACTCGGGTTTTTTGGGGGTGTAAATGACGAATTAATAAGTCACAGCTGAGGTGATAGTGGAATTAAATCTTCCCAAGGAAAAACAAAAGAAAAAGAGAGAAAAGAGAAAGGCAAGAGAGCAAATGTACGTTAATTTCATCAGATTTGTCTATTTTGGACGCCTCTCTACCTGGATGATTTATTTTACGCGAAGAAAATCATCTTTGCCTTCAAGAATGTCTTCCTTGTGAGCTCAAAGCTGAATCCACAAAGCAAGTTTGATAACTCATGGAATTTTCAACTGCCTCTCAGTGTCCCTTTTAACCATTGCTCAGTGCCTCAGTCGAACTTTCCCATTCGAACGAGATATTTAAGTCGTTTATTCGGGAGTATTTTTTGGCACCTGACAGTTTTGATTAAACTCTAGTTAACTGTTAACAACGGCCCTAATTAAATGAATATGTCTCTTTCTATAACTGGCAAAATATCTCGGTGTTTCCGCACAAAGCAGTCGGTTCTAACTGCCTCTTCAGTATAGCACATAGGGAAATACAGAGTGAATTTGGAGAAAAATAAACAAACAGCCTTTGGTATTACCGAGCTTCTATTTTCCTCAGTAAGAATTACGTACAAGTGTCAATATCATTTGAAAGTTGGACGGAAATTTTGGGTAGATTTTCTTTATTCAAATGTGTTAGAGATGTGGCTTTATTTGTTGTTGTTGTCAATTGTAGCAAAAATAAATCATTGACAGAAAGTTTTAATGACTGTAAATTACCTTTTTGAGTTTGTTATTTCAGCGACTTCCGAAAATGGGAGGTGTTTTATATTTATAGGAGACCCATTCCAATTTTGAATTATGTCCTTGCGATTTTCTCAATTTGTACCCAAAGTCAGCAAACGTCCAAACATTAGCAATGATTAAGGAGAAACAAAAGGACTGACCTTGGAGACAAAAGAGACACGCTAATAAAAAGAACAGCATGTAGAGAACTTTCATCTTGCACCGTTAATAAATCACCTCTCTTCCACGGAATTGTCTTCAAATCACCTGGAAAAGATAATCCTGTAGTGTAAACAGGTTCACGTGTTCTCTCAAACAACCACTGAGATAAACATATCTCATCTGAACGCATGTTCTTCAAATCAAAAACAAAGTTTGCCCGTTTAATTAACTTGGGTCAAAAAAGCCTCTCACGATCTGTTTATGAGGTACGATTTCACTATTTGTGATTTAATTAGAAGCAGCAGAAAAACCAATCTTTAAAAATTAACACTTTAGTCTAACCTTTTTGTAAGAGCATGCATTAGATGTGGGACTCTAGTTTCCAAAACGCAATAAAACATCTTTTCATGCAATTAGTTTCATCGGTATTCCCTTGGAATGTTTCCATGAGAACAGTGGTGCCATATTTATTTACGAGCTCTACGGTATTGTCCGGTAAAGACATAGGAAATTGAAGTTTATTTTGTGAATTAAAGCAACAGACTGCGTTTGCTATCGGTTTACCAGCGTAATAACCCGCTAAAGATGCTGGGAGAAAAGTTTAGTAAATCACTCGCCTCCGGCTCGTAAACCAATAGAAAGTGCGTTCTATTGATTCATTGATTCTAAAAGATATTGCACGAAACTTTGACAACTCACCAAGGCTAAATTGAGGTAACGCGGTCTGTTTTCCTTTTGAGTTCATATGATCGTCAGCATACGTGCTTGCTATTAATTGAATTTACGTTCGCACGGTAGAAATTCTATTTTAGGGAGAAAATACATCCAAAAGAAGCCAATTCGAATCGTGAAGTCAAGAGGAAATGTCTGTGACAGGTAAACAGTAAACCATTATTTACTTACGTCCGATTTTTATAACGAATGATGCTTCTCGGTTACACAAATTGGATTTTGTCACTGATTGGATTGGCTATTTTCATAAACAGAGAATAAAGAGGCTACTTAGGATCAATAAACTTGACCTAAACACTTTGGCAAAGAATAAGGGCTCGGTCTTTTCAAAAGAGTAAGCGGGTTATCTTAAAAGAGGCACGGGTATGTTTTTAGCCGAATTCAGCTTAGAACATTCCTTGGCGAGTCAAGAAGTATTTAGTTTGAATTTTTTGTTAGGAAGACGAAAGGAAGGAAAATTTTGGAGAGTTTCAAATGCATTACAAGAGACCTTTAACGATAGAGCTCAACATGATACGCATTTCGCTTATTTGGCAACTGCTCAATGTTTTTACTGGGTTCTTCTTCCGCTTTGAGCCATTCTGTTATCAAAACGATCGACTCAAAAACAAAATAGAAAACTTTAGATAAACTGCTGTTAATGCCAGGATTCTCCATGCTTTTCCCGCGTTTAAACAATCTAATGTTTTTAGTGAATACACTTAGAATTAAGTCATAGAACAAGTTAAGCTTATTTCTTAAGCCTGTAAGCCATATCAGAGTAGTGCCAACGTCATCCAGAGCTTGCCATCGAGAAGATTCCCTTTAGCGTTTTCATCTTTTTGAAGATATTTGGCTCTAAATTTCTTATTTCCTCAGGCTGGTAAATGTCTTAGTCAGCTTCAGTGTTATATATGCAACAATGGAATCATCAATTCATGTGAAAGTTCGTGGTTATATTAACTATTCCGACGCGGCATTTTAAGAGACTCTTCAAGGAAACTTTTGGAATTTTTAGTTAAACTCGCAGTACTGAAACGCACGTTCTAAAATAGACCAGCCTCTGTGACGAGTATTGGAAAATTCTCTCATTGTATAAGTTTAGTCCGTGGACATGGGGTCGAAGATCCTTTTGAGAAGTGAGGTCGAATTGCTAATATCTGAAATCTGCGCGATGCTGAAAGATTTCACTATCGGATTCTGTGGGTCTCTGAAGTGCGTTTGGCAGAGACGAGACGCCACTTTAGACTAATAACCACGAACTCCCTTAAGCTGCAGAAAGAAGTGCTTTGAAAATCTTGCCTTACAATGATATGTTTAATCCCAGAATAGATTGCCTCCAGTCATTGGGGCAGCTCTTGTTACGAAATTACTGCCAAGATCGCGAATGGTATACAGTTTCTCCCAGGCTAAAGATAGCCTGCAGTCTTCCCTTTCCAGCTTAATCCGTTGTACGGGTCAGAGGAAATTTAAACACGGCGGCTTGCTCCTGAAGTTTGCACGGCGCCGACGCTATTCAAATGTTGGAAATTTTTTGGTGATTTGTTTTCATTCGCCTAACGGAAAGAGATGGGAAAATAGTTATGAACTGTTCGTAGTTTGCTAAGGTGATAAATTTACACAAAATGGAATGGGTCTCACCACAGTTTTCCTGGAAGAGATGAAGCTTAATAATCATGATCACTTTACCTTGAGAGTTCTCCTTGTTCACAAACTGAAAAGCAAATATTTACATAGATAGACCTCACAAGGGAAACTTCTTGATCAATTGACTTGCTCACTCATCTAACTACCGCTAAGACGCTATTGTAGGAGAGAAATTTTTTTTATTTCGAAAAGCCGTCCATACGAGTTTTCTTTGATAGAAGTGTAAATCAAGTTGCGAGCAACTTTTCCTTGACCAGTACACTCAACTGCGTGAGTTTTGTGAGGTTGTTAGTACTCATACAATTATTGTATGAAAGCACTCTTGAGCATGCGTATTGAAACAAGGGCCTTGTAGTCCCGCCAAAATATATATACAGAACACAACTTTCTAGAAATGCTCCGTTTACAAAACATTTTCCGTCTTCCTTAAAGGGAGCCGGTGTTTTCAAATACTTCCGCTGTGAAGAGTGTTTTTGAAAAGCACTGTTTCCAGTGGTCATGCATTCCGATCGTCTGATCTTTAATACGATGAGTGTGAACGGTAAACTTGACCGTTCACTGGCGTATTTTAGTTTAATGTAGCCTTGAAGCTTAGTTTGCACTAAGCCTTTAAGTTTATCGTGGGAGCTTACCTAATTTAGCGGCAGCAGAAAAGGACAAAGTAAAAAAGAGTATTCTACACGTCTGAATAAAAAGTATCTTAGGCGTTAAATTCAAATTTAGCTCGAGAATTGTGCTTCCAAGCCGGAAAATTCTCCGATCACCGATGCCTTGATTATTGATATCGAATTCAGATGAATACTGTTTTGTTTTTGTTTTACCTTTTTTATTTTTCAATCTTTAGTACCGCAAGCCTCGTTAGCTCAGTGGTTAGAGCACTGGTCTTGTAAACCAGGGGTCGAGAGTTCAAATCTCTCACGGGGCTGAGAGGTTCGTTTTTGTTCTTTTTGCATCAAAGTACAGAACCATTTCATTTTCCTGAAGTTTTTGATTCGATTATCACACGAGGTCGCCTCGTTAGCTCAGTGGTTAGAGCATTGGTCTTGTAAACCAGGGGTCGAGAGTTCAAATCTCTCACGGGGCTGAGAGATTCGTTTTTGTTCTTTTTGCATCAAAGCACAGAACCATTTCATTTTCAAGTTTTTGATTCGATTATCACACGAGGTCGCCTCGTTAACTCAGTGGTTAGAGCACTGTTCTTGTAAACCAGGGGTTGAGAGTTCAAATCTCTCACGGGGCTGAGAGATTCGTTTTTGTTCTTTTTGCATCAAAGCACAGAAGCATTTCATTTTCCTGAAGTTTTTGATTCGTTTCTAACATGTGGTCGCCTCGTTAGCTCAGTGGTTAGAGCATTGGTCTTGTAAACCAGGGGTCGAGAGTTCAAATCTCTCACGGGGCTGAGCAAGATTTGTTTTTGTTCTTTTTGCATCAAAGAACTGAAGCATTTCATTTTCCTGAACTTTTTGATTCGATTGTCACATGTGGTCGCCGCGTTAGCTCAGTGGTTGGAGCACTGGTCTTGTAAAGTAGGGATCGTGTGTTCAAATCTCTCACGGGGCTTTCATTACCTTACGTCGCTATTAATATTTTTCGGACTTAAAGTATAACCTGCCACACAAAATGTTTTCCCAACCAAACCAACATGGGTATTATTAATAATAAATAATAATAATAGTCTTTATTCCATCATAAGATAAAACTACATATCTTATGTTACAATGAATTCGGAGAAACTACAACAGAAATCTACATACATACTATGAATTAAAAAGTATGTCATTACAATAAATGGAGCTTAAATATCAACCTATTTACAAAGGTGTTCATAAAGCGCTGTGTATTAATTTTCGGGCGTGCGCAGCCTTTTTTCCTAAGATTGTGTACATATGTCTTTTGGACAGGAATGATGTCTTTCAGGGGGTGAATCGAGGGCCAGAAATTGTAAGGTTCCCAAAGTCACGGTATTTCTTGTGACTCTCTCTGAGAAGTTCTCAAGTGGAAACCAATTTATGCTCTGTATTCGCTTACAAGCAGAATTCCTTTTTAATGGGCTTCATTCCAAACCCGATTTCGCTATTTTGATAAAATTGGATGAGATTAGAACAATTAAGGAACATTTTAAAATCAGTAAAGTTCAAGGTGAAAATAGATTGATAAATTAATAAATATATGAATGATAAATAGATGATAAATTGTATTAATATATCGTTTGCAGTAAGCAGCCTAGAAAATTTTCCATGCAGATACTTAAAAAAAAAAAAATCTACGAGAGAAACTTTTCAACGAAAAATAATTCATCAGTAGCGTACTACAAGTCATTCCCCGCCCTCCCCTCCCTCTCAACTTCTCTAATGTCCGAGATCTTTAGTCTCCAGAGCCGGGTTGTTCAAAGGTGGGTTAAGATAACCCAGGGTTACCGTGAAATTTATTTGAAGATCTGAAAGCTTTAAAACTAATTTCACTTTAATTCCATTTGTTTACAATTTGTTGATTGAATGCTCTAAGAAGAATTGGGAAAATTATTTTAAAACGGCTTTTGAACAGAGAAATATAGAAACCTGGATTAAATTTTAACCCTGGGTTAGCGCTAATCGGTCTTCGAACAACTGGGCCCAGCTGTAGAATACTCAGGGTATCAAAACAAACAACTTAAATTCAATACCCTTAGATAAAGATAGCAATTCTGTTTTCGTGTTCTTCCTTTTGATATTCCCGATGTGATGATGCGCAAGGTTGTTGTATTTCTTTCTGATGATTCTTTAATAAGATTTAGCGAAGACACTGTGTGGTGTTATACCTGACACATCATTCAACTTAGATGCATGAAATGAGAGCCTGACATCAGGCCAAGCAGTATTGATATCATCGTAGTCATTACTATTATCATGATATTAGTAGTGGTTGTAGCAACAGAGGTGAAACTGATAGAAATAACGGCAGCTACAGCAGCAATAGCAGTAGTAGTGGTACTATAGTAGCAGCATGGAAGTGGTAGCAGCAGCAGTAGTAGTAGTAGTAGTAGTAGTAGTAGTAGTAGTAGTAGTAGTTGTAGTAGTAGTAGTAGTAGTAGTAGTGAGTAATAGTATGGTAGAAGTATTGAGAAGTAGTGGCGGCAGTAGCAGCAGCAGCAATAATGGTAGCAGTAGTAGAATTGATAGTAGTAGTGGCAACTGCAGCAGCAGCAGCTGCAGCAGCAGCAGCAGCAGCAGCAGCAGTGGTAGTTACTGTAGTAGTAGTAGTATGATCACGGTAGTAGCAGTAGCAGTAATATTTGTATCCGTGGCTTTTGTTATTGTTCTTGTTGCTGTCTGTAGTAATCCTATATAATTCAAAAATTGTATGGCTGTTTTACTTCATTTTCAGCCGACCGGTTAGAGACCCACTCTCTGGGAGGTGAAAACAATTAGAGAAATTAACAATTACGGCCTTTTTTTTTTAATTGAACAATTTCAGCGTTAGTCCTTATGCAAACAGGTTTATCTCGTGTGAGCAGAAACTGTTTCCTCGCCAACTGACCGCTTAATCCAATCGACAGTCGCTTAATTAATCAACAGAATTCATTTTAAAGTAAGTGGCAAAAAAAAAAAAAAAAAAAGATACAGAGACGCTCAACTGGAATTTATATCTAGCGGTGCAATCTCCACTATAGCTAACAATGCATGGCGAATAATTTCCCTCTTCAAAAATGTAAACACTGTTTTGAGCGAAAACATTTTTAAGCAAGCCTAAGGTTACGGAAAGGATTATGAGATTACGCTCAGGATCTTTGCTTTAAAATCTAATTGTTTGGTTGTTTCTTCTTACACTATAATCTGCTGAAACTTGGTAAAAGTTTTACCAAGTTTCAGCAGATTATGGCGTAAGTTGACATTAATGGTACGGTGCCAGATTTTGCAAATTTCCGGAGTGCAGTAAATTTCAAATTATCAAAATACTCCTAATAACGACTTGGAAAACAGAAAAAAATATCTGCGCTGATTTACGAACGACCTGGAAAACAGAAAAAATCTCTGCGCTGGTTTACGAACGTAAATGAAATTATTGTTCCATCTATAAACGCACACGGTTCCTAATTGCATCTTTTAGACTCGAAGTGGCAGAGAAGACACGAGCAAGATTTCTTAAGCTTTATGTTCTGACAAAACTTTATTTTTTCACAATAGATAACAGAAGCAAGTATAATCTGCGGGAATTTATATCTACTCTTTGATCACTAAAAGTGTTCAAGAGAGTTGAAGCAGAAACTTGTGCGAACCCCGCTTGCTTCATTTCCTTTTTTCCTGGCTTCAGTTTGTTTCAGAAGTTTTCTATTAAAGAAAATGAAGGCCAGTCTTTAATTATTCTACCACTATTGCTAATCATTCAGATTTGCTGTAGAACAATTATTATCCCTATGAAAAGATTTGTTCGTCTCTCTCGTCATTGCTGATTCTTACGGTCTAACCGAGTATGCAAGATGTGTGTCTCAATGAAACCTGGTTTAAAACGTGGCTTACCAGACCGAGTCCACTATTAATTTCAGATGGGTGGCAAAGCATTTCGAAGAACTGAGGTTCGATTCCTCGTTAAGACTCAAACTTTTTCCTTTGTCCCAAGCGCGTGAAACACCCAGCACAATGCAATCTTCATTACTCCTTTAATTCAGTCCATCGAAGAACGAGCTCTTTACGTTTTTCATAACCCCTTGCTTTTCCTTTACCATCTTTTCACATGGAATGCACATGACTGTTGTTTTGGACATGTTTTTTTTTTTTTTTTTTTTTTTTACTTCTACTTGCATCCATTCCTTTCAGAGGGAGGGAGAGAGAACAAGAGGAAACCCTCGCCAAAGGAAATAGACTGTTTCTTTATCTTCAGGGTGTAATAGAAAGACCTGATGCCAAAGGGTGTGCTCGAGATTCATAGTATGCTACGTTAGAAAAAATTAAATTTTTGATTAATCTGATCGAGAGCGGCAGATTGAACGTTGAAATTATCTTCAATTCATTTATTCATAACCGAACCTGTATTTTTTTCTGGTTCCGTGACATTCCTTCGCGTAAATACATTGAATAAAGACCCGTTTGAGGTAGAGATAACTGATGCCCCACGACCCTTTCGTACCAAAGACCACAAAGTTTAATTTTATGTATATGAGTTTTTTTTTGAACGAGTTTCCTTTTTTCATACTTCAGTTCCGAACAATTAGTAACCGAAATACTATTTCCAGATAAAATATAGACTAATGATCTTCAGTACGTGCATAAATTTTAGCCTTGAAATCGGTACCCCCCGGCGTTTAATCGTGAGGTGTGTCCAACCCTCTTTCACAAAGACTCGCCAAGAGAATTCGAACAGTTGCTATATTATTATCGTAAGCCATTGTCTGGCCTTTGGAGTTATCTCCAAATCAGTCATTTATTACCTAGTCTGCACTAGTCTGACATCGTGGTATCTTAACATAACTCAAAAGTGAACATAATGTATATAGTTCCATCAGGGCATGACAAAAATCATGTGCCGCGACCCTTAAAAAAAAAAACATAAAAACGCCTCAGTTCAGTTTTCCGGCATTTGGGGTGTTTATCGATGAATCCAGTTAAATATTTATTTTCTCATTCATTCGCTTGTTTCTCAGAGAACAGAGTATGTTATCTGGCGTAGGAATGAGTCGAATCATTACGCATATAAATTGCATCCCCGCTAACATACACGACTCCTCCAAGCCATAGGAGGTATATTCGGCTGCGTTGTTAAGGCGATCGCGAGCTACTTCTTCCATGTTCCAGAAACGCATCGTTTGGATTTCTGCGTCTAGTAATGGGTGATGTTCTATCTTCTGTCGTTTTTTTTTTTTTTTTTTCTTTTTTCTTTTTCTGCTCTCGTTCTTTTTCCACCACCCAAGTGGCAAAAAGACACGCGACGTCCGGTTATATAGCGCAGTCTTTATTTCTTTCTTTACCAGAATAACAATGCTGAAGGTGTGTTATGAAGAACATAGTTAGATTTTCTGACTTTTTCGGGCTTCTTTGTTGCACTGAATTTCTTAAGTTTCAACTCACCTGCAAGGATCAATGCTTTTATTGATTTTCATCGAAAGGTCATATGAAGTAGACCCGAATTTTATTTATTAAAAAAGAAAAAACTGTAATCAAATTCATAGCTTATTAGCATTATCACCGTTTTAAATATGGCACCAGAGTTTAATCTTTATATTTAGTGTCCCCCATTAGCTTATAGCTAAAACATAGACACTTAAATAAAGTTTTTCATTCATTCATTCATTCATTGTTATTGTTAGTATTATCATCATCATCATTATCACCAAGACAAGCCGAGAGAATATCAAATATACTTTAATAGGATCATAAGCTTGTGACTGGCCTGAAGGATCATCTTAAATAATTTATTTACTTACCAAGCCTGCAGTTGTCTGATATCGTGGTATCCCGTCTCAAAATCACACGGAATATAGGTCCCATTTGTGGCAAAGACAAATGACTGTGCGACCTCTTGGTCCAAAATGACCACCTATACGTCTATTTCTGACTTAGGAAGTTAACCATGGAATTTGTTCCCGTGCTTTTTTCTTTTTTCAGATTAGTATCGAGTCTTTTCTCCTCATTCTCAGCACAGTTTGTATATCAGTTGTAGGCCCCGGAAGGAAAACCCTTGCAGAGAGCTGAGCAGACTTCTTCAAACCTCCTCAAGTTTACTAAAAAAACAAAAAACAAAAACTCTGAGAATATGACATCTCAGACAGAGAATGATAAATGGACACAAATTTGTGAGATCTTATCGGAAATATTCCTTCGAATACCATCAACTTAAAGCTTTTTATTCCCTATGATCAGTTGTATAAGCTAGGACTTAATTTATGGTAGTAGCAGAGTGGCTCACTCAGACTATAACTGATTGTCGTCGTAATCAACCCGATGATCGCAATTCCGTAAGCACAACATGATTGTTGATACCCAAAACGAATCGATGGCTTGTTCCAACTCAATTTAGCAGAATTCACTGTCTAACTGAATTCAATAGCACTGTCTAACTGAATTCAAACAGGATAACTATTGTAGACGCTATGTCTCTATTTAATACTCTTCCAAGCGAAATCAAAAGTCTTAGTGATTATGACAGTTTTAGATTAAAATTATATGAATTTTTATCATTGCAAGCTTTCTCTTCGATTAAAATTCTTCATTCGTATCTTTTTCATTTATTTACCTGCTTATTTTTTTTTTTCATTTTGATATCTTAACCGTGTAAACTAGCATCAATTTTCCGCACCCTAAAGTTTTTGTGTTGTCACTCCCTTAGATATGACAGATCACAGAGATCCATTTTCTAGCCACCGCTTCTATGGCCGCCAAATTACTCAGCTTTCGCAAAAACCCGAAGATAACACATTTCATGTTGGGAACAGGTTAGAAGAAGTGCGGAGCTCGGGACACCGATGCTGGAGGTCGAAAATTGTAAGTCGGAACTTGACTGTCGCATAAGATATAAAAAATCGTAAATCCGAGACCGTAAATTTTTAGGTCGGAAATTTTTAGGTCGGAAATCCAATTTCCATTGCTTGAAGTCACAACAAATAGTAAAGGGTGGCTTCCGGAGTTAATAAGGTATACATTTGGGTCTAGAGTATATTTATACCGGAAAAATTAAAGTCAAATTCCAGCACGTGAGGTATCACGCGATAAATCTCATGATCAGCTGGGGTTGATGATCATGAACAGGCCAGGTCAGGGTGTATGAGACCGCAATTCAAACTAGCTAGCGGTCATGCCACGGAGCACAAACATGGCGTCGAAACCAATTTTAGACTTGAAACAGTCCACTTTATTTTTACTGGTTATATCACGGCCAGAATAGCGCAATGGCAGCAAACGGATAAGTGAGAGGAGTTTCAGTATTTGTGTGTTGTGGAGTTTCATTTGTTAAACCCTGATCTTACCGAACTTGGGCAGGACTCGAACCAAAACTGCGAGTGTGAAGTGGGAAGATGACCCTCGTGTCAGCCATGGCAACTATATAGCTAAACATGGATGTTCCTCTTCAGTTAGGAAACTTAACAAACATTGAGTGAAAGACAGAAAGGGCGTTGATCGTGCATGAAGGAGGAATTTCAACTGAGTTTTTTGCACATTGCGTTAACATGAGCGCAAATGGAATCGCAGTCGACGACGGAAAATCGAGTGAAGCCCAAGTGGTGGAAGAGAGAGAAACCGGAGCAGACTGGATTTCCCGCTTGTGTTATGAACACGGACTTTTTTGTGCCACACATCCGAAGTTGGTCATAGTATTTACTGCGATGGTAGTTTTCTCTTGCAGGTAAGGGGAGTACCACGATAAATAGCCGATCACATGGCATGGGATTTGCATGGGTGATTCCCCTTAATTCTTTTTTTTTTCGTACGTGGAGCTGAATTCGACACCTGGAGTAACTTGCGATCATTCACGTAATTGTTGAAAATGTTTATTTTAATTGTTTTGATGTGTATTCTGAAACCACACACATACATTCATGAACCTTTCTATAAGAACAAAAGTCGATCAAACAGAGGTTTACTTCAGAATTTGGCTTTTAAATAAACTTTTTTTATCCTTGAATGGATAAACCTCTTAATATTTCCAATATTTCCAGTATTTTGTTTCCCAGTTGCATGTGTTACACGCTTACATATTGCAAGTATATTTACATGTATGGGTGTGTGTGTGTGTGTGTGTGTGTGTGTGTGTGTGTGTGTGTGTGTGTGTGTGTGTGTGGGTGTGTGTGTGGGTGTGTATGTGTGTGTGTGTGTGTGTGTGTGTGTGTGTGTGTGTGTGTGTAAGGGAGGGGAGGGGGGGGAGAAGAGCAGAGAGGGAGTTTGTTTGTTTGGTTTAATTGTGTTGAGGTGAAAGAGGGGGATCAACCATGCATCATCCCATTCTTTTGATGGATGAATTACGCTCTTCCAATTATCCAATAGTTTACTATACAGAGTTATCTTTGTGAAGTCATCATTCCTTGTGTTAATTTTGATAGTGCTCCTCTCCTGTCAATACCACTATTTGGAGGTTCTGCTGCTATTGAGTGGATAACTCTAAGTTCATCTGGAGTTTATGTTTCTGACAGTCAGGGTAAAACACCAAGGATCTTACAAGGAAATGACAATACAATACCAAGATGGGTAAAAACATTATCTGTCTTGTAAATCATTACTTCTTCTCTGTGAATGTTTGAATCCAACAGTAACAGATGGTTCCCTGTGATTGTCTATTTATGGGTATTCCTAGCCCTTTGATTATGGATATTGACAAATATCTCAGCTATGAAGCAGAGCAGAATTCACTAATTGATTTTCTAAACGGTAATCAAGAGGGACTTTAAGCAAACCATGACAGCTACGGCAACGAGAACATGGAAAAACAATAGATCTAATTGGCAGAACAATAGCCCAGCGCGTGCATTTTAAAACTTTGTACATTTCTTAGCCGTCGTTTGAAAAACAACAACTTGAAATCACCAACATTTGCGTCGTCTGCGAAGCGAGACTGTGGCGGCAAATTATTTTCATTTCCATTTGTACCTCATCGCCACTTTTATGCATTATGTTGAGTTTGAGATCTGGTGCCCTATGAGACGGTAAACACATGCAGCCATTTTCGAAATTCTAACTAAAAGTAGAAACTCATTTTTTAATCGACATCTTCTGTAGCGTTGCCGTACTGACTGCTTAAAGTCCCTAATGTTACTGTCCTCTTCATTGGTCAACTTTAGGATTACCTCCACCAAGTTGATGAGAATACAAGTTCAACTACTTGTACTCTACGTTCTGTGACAAAACAGGATGGATGGCCCAATTGGCCATGTATCACAGATTATACCTTTTTGGAATTAACAACTATTCACCGAAGGCGAGGTGAATATTGTCAAATAATCCCCTCGACTTCGTCTCGGGGATTATTCGACAATATTCACCGAACCTGAGGCGAATAATTGTTTTAATATAATTTCAGAGCTGAACAACAGAGAAATTTCTAAAATCATAACATTCTAGTAACATTTATTAACATTTTAGTTGAACATTGTATATAAACCGCGTGGAGTGGTTTATATAGCACCATATAAGGAACCGCTCGACCAATCAGATTGCTGGAAACTCTTTGCTCAGCTCTGAAATTATACTAATACATGTTAATATATTATGTTATGAAGATCTGAAAAAATTAATAACTCCTTAATCCTTTAATTACCAAGATCTGATAGTTAATTCTCTTCTCTAGGTACTACACATTTCCTTGTAAATCAGTTATGAGAATTTGGTCTTTGGATCCAGATTACAACTTCTACCTGATAAGTTTATGTGTTCTTACTACCTGTTTGCTGGATAATATATGGATACTAAAAGTGGAGAAGCTTTAACCCTCTAACTCCCAGAAGTGATTAACCTGTAACTTCTCCCTATAATATCCATACATGATCCAGCAAACAGGTAATGAGAATACTCAAACTTATCAGGTAGAAGTTGTTACCTTGATTGAACACCAAACTCTCATAACAAATTTACAAGGAAATGTGTAGCAGCTAGAGAGGAGAATTCATAATCAGATCTCTAAAGTTAATCACCTTTGGGAGTTTAGGGTGAAACTTTTCTGTCCATTTTAAAATGAGCACATTGATTATTATACATGTTAAGACAATAGTCTACTATGGCCTTGCATTTTACAATTGTTTTACATGTATTTGATGGTGGTTTGTACCTGCTTGCAGTTTGTAGGAGATCCAGTGTTGTATATACAGCAGTTTATACTAATCCTTGGAGACCACATCTTCAGAGTAGCTTGGTGATCAAGGAAGCACTCAAACCTGCCTTTAACATCACAAAGCACATCAATGATTTCCAGTATCAGGACAGGTACGATTTTACTACTGCTGCCATTACCAAGAACAGAATTCATGGACCTACTGAAAAAGAGTACACTTGCATACATATGTATTTCATATGTTTGTTGTTTGATTTATCATCTACGGGTTTATATCAAATTAATTTGATGGCCTGCTCCCAGTTGGCTTGTTAGCTCAATTGGTAGAGCGCTGCACTAGTATCGCAGAGGTCAGTGGTTCGAATCCCGTACAGGCCTGAATTTTTTTCAGGTCTGATTTTCGCTATTGCTTAAATAGTGCTTTACTGCGAAGGATCGTGCACATACACGTTTCATAACTGCAGTTCATATATATGTATTTTATATGTTTGTTGTTTGATTTATCATCTACGGGTTTATGTCGAATTAATTTGATGGCCTGCTCCCAGTTGGCTTGTTAGCTCAATTGGTAGAGCGCCGCTGCACTAGTATCGCAGAGGTCAGTGGTTCGAATCCCGCACAGGCCTGAATTTTTTTCAGGTCTGATTTTCGCTATTGCTTAAATAGTGCTTTACTGCGAAGGATCGTGCACATATACGTTTCATAACCGCAGTTCATATATATGTATTTCATATGTTTGTTGTTTGATTTATCATCTACGGGTTTATGTCGAATTAATTTGATGGCCTGCTCCCAGTTGGTTTGTTAGCTCAATTGGTAGAGCGCCGCTGCACTAGTATCGCAGAGGTCAGTAGTTCGAATCCCGTACAGGCCTGAATTTTTTTCAGGTCTGATTTTCACTATTGCTTAAATAGTGCTTTACTGCGAAGGATCGTGCACATATACGTAAAGATTACACTGCTGCCATGACCTTTTTACCGAAATGCTTTTATTTTTATTTGTAAATGTTTTCCTTTTCCTCAGAAGTCGTTCTGTAAAACTGAATGATGTGTGTTTACAAGTGAGTTCAGGTCCAAGCATTTCACAGTTTTCTGGCCTTGGAATAAATGACCAAAAATACCTTCCAACAAAAGGGTGTTTGTTGCTGTCTCCGGCAAATCTGTGGAACAGGAGCCGTGAAAGGTGAGAAAGAGCTAACAATCCTCTGTTGACTCATCGATCATTGGATGAAGCTAAGGAAACTTTGGGATGTGCATAGCATCAGCAGAGTAAGTGAGTAAGATCTGTGAGATGCTGGCAGATTATCTTGTATTAATTAAGATCAGTTACTGTTTTGTAACAAACAAACAGTTGAGCTCAGTATCATTTTGAAAAAATCAGCCTCTGAAAGCTTTAATGAAAGCAATGTGCCATTCTTCATAGCCGAGTGTAAACACAACTGTTATGAACAGAATATTGTTTGCAGCAAAATACAGTTCAATTGTGCATGTACATTGCATCACACTTAAGTGGTCCATTGCAAAGGCAGTTTGTTGAATGTCACACATGATACTGGCACAAGCAGTGAAAAAGAAGGAAAGGTTGCATCAAATAATGATGACAACATTTGTATTACATTCATTTTGATAACTGTTGCCACCACTTCAACTTGTGCATTTGTTTAACTGTTTAAATACTAGACTGAGCATGTTATTCCCTATTCTTTTTTAAGATTTGATCAAGATGCTTCAGTACTAGATGACTTGTATCCATTTAACACTGGCCTAAAAGGTTAGATTTAGAAATAAGTTTAGCATTTGCTCTGGTACCAACTATAAATTAGCTCTTTTAAGGTTACATTAAGTCATTTATATCATCTCTCTGAACCTCAAGGAATTACTCAATCAGACAACATATGGTAATGACTTTGTTCTAATATTGAGCACTGCACAATGTATTTGCTTGAATTTGTATGCAACGTGTCAGTATATTTGGAGTTCTAGAGCATTTTCATCCCAAGTCAAAGTGAGGTTATCGGAAAATCTTGGAGGAAGATGGGCCACAAGGCAAAATTTTAGCCTTTAGTGAATGTAATAAAACTGGAACTCCCAGATGGAGGGGGACAGGCAATACCCCTATGAGGCAGATGTGTAACATTTACTGGAATGCTTAACTGGACTGTAAGCTTACAAATGTTGATGAGATTAATATTCCACTCTACACCGTTACAGAGTACATACTTGGTTTGCCAATCAAGCAAACTGGAATCTTTCCCAGTATGAAGGCAGATGGACCAAATCATGTCATCCAGTATGGAGTTACACTTGTGATGTCATCACACAACTCAAGGTAAAGGCAATAATTATCTAGACTTAATTACACTGGAGCTTAAAAAAGAAAAAAATCACCACCAACTGGAAGAGTTCATTTAGAGAATGGAAGGAATCATGTGACTGTTAAGCTAAGGTTCAAACTGGTATATCATAAATGTGCCATCAAGGGCCTGTTTTCATGGAGGTGGGGGACCCCAGGTAGGTGAGATAACCAGCCTAGGTGGGGTAACCCACCTGTCTATATATCTCTTATTTTATCGTAATCATGTTCACATGATAGGTAGGGTAACCCATCTAGACAGGTTGCCTGGTCTGCCAGTAAGGGAAATCCCATCGGCTAGGGATGTAATTTTTCCATGTACGCATCTTATAATGGGGTAACCCGCTTAAGGGGGGTTGCATTCATGTTACATTTGCAAACACGTCAACAACTTCACATCGGATTCAGGGGTTGTAATATTGTAAGTAAATGCAGGCTATTTTTCAACCTCAGCTTGGTGGGTAGCCTCGCCTAATACTTGGAGTCACCCACCTTCATGTAAACAAGGCCTGAGAGAAACTTTTTTCTTGAAGCTTTTAGCGTTGGTTCTTTCACTTCAGGTACATTGATGGACTGAGCAAAGAGTTGAAGAAGGACTTTCCTCTGGCATCTGCTAATGAAAAAGATGAAAATGTCAACAAAGATAACATTGTGCACATATACTACAAGGTAACAATCCTGAAATTCTCAAATAAAACTGTTTTATGTTATGATATGCATGTTAGTGAACTCTACATTCTGATTGGTTTTTATAACTTATTTTATTTGTTATTGGTGTTTCCTCTACTTTCAAGCTTCTATAATGTTTTTCTGATTTTTTTTCTACTCCCCAGGGTGAGGACAGAGAATTACTCGAGCTTGCTCCACTTTGTGTTACATATTTCATTGTATTTCTGTATTTGGCATTTTCTGTTGGTAAGTTGAAAATTAGCAATAATTTTTTAAGGTCTATTTCAATATTATTTTCCTCATTGGTGGAAATCGTTGTTTAGTTGTCCTCACATGTAAGTGGATGAGGAATCTGCAACTGTTGGTAAAGGAGATCATTGTATCCCTTGGATATTCCTTTACATTTTTGTTTGAGTCTGTCTCAACAAGGCATTATTGGTAAGTTGCCTGTGCTGTTATGTGCATGTACCCTTAGGTGGCCAGGGAGTCATTACCAGAAGAATGACACAGTTCCTTTCAAGAGGAGCTTGAGTGTAAGAAATCTCACTGCCATAATTTATAGTGAATTTCGGATTACAAGAAAATATGATACCTGAATGCACCAGATATGTATTTTAATGTGAAATTTTTACCCCAGCCTATGGGTAATCAGTTTTTCAAGAACCCACTTAATCTTTTTTAAGTCCTAAATAATTATATGCTTTGTTACAGGAAAGATAGAGATGGTGAAAAGTAAATGGGGCTTGGCATTCAGTGCAGTGATTTGTGTGATAGCCTCCCTTATCATGGCCTCTGGACTGTGTTCTTTCTTTGGCCTTGTTACCACTCTAGATAGCAGGTAGAAGCATGAACATGAGTTTTATTTGAACAGGTGAAATCATGTCAAATCTCCCTTAGACATTTAAGTAATGCAGACATTTAGTTTAACTACCCTTCAACCAATTTAATCTTCGTGGCTACCTCCATACCTATTTTTCACATATGATGTATTGATGATATTTTCCATTTCTTGACTTGCACAGTGAGATTTTCCCATATCTTGTGATTGTGGTTGGTGTTGAGAACATCCTGGTGATAACAAAGTCTGTTGTTTCAACTCCAGTGGACTTGGAGGTCAAGATAAGAGTGGCTCAAGGTATTAAGTCATGTCCAAAGAGCAAAACTTCATATCCAAGATTTTATGATCGATTTGATACAATCTTGAGTCTCAAATTTCTTGGGAAAGACCATGAATGTTTCATGATGCAAAAAAATTACATCAATCAAGAAATAATGCTATTCATTGTTGTTAGAAGAAGGTGAAAAAAGGAGGAAAATCTGAGTTTCCAATGAGGAATCAAACCAGGTGGGCAAGTCCGTCCTCACAGCCGGTCAATTTTCCCAGTGCCCGGCCCTATTGGTGAATAGAAGTATAGTGAGTTTTGTGGTCAGCCCACCCTTATATTTGTCTCAAGCGATAAACACAGATATGTGACAAAAGTCCTGTACACTACTGATCCTAATAGTATGCCAGGGGCTTGTTGCCAGGGGCTTGTTGCCAGGGGCTTGTTGCATATAAACTTAGTAATGGACTTGTGTGTGTGTTTGTCAGTCATCCAACGTTTTCATATTTTTATCACTTTGCAGGGCTTAGCAGAGAAGGCTGGTATATTGTAAAAAATCTTTTAACAGAGATGATCATTTTGTGTACTGGCTTTTTCACCTTTGTCCCGGCTGTGCAGGTACCAGCTTTTTCAATTTTCTTTCAAATTTGCTCACTTTGTGTATGTATCTCTATCTCTCTTTTCATTTGTCCAGTTATCTCCTCAAATTCCCTTTTTTTTTTTGCTCTGACTTGTTACGATCGTTGGTAGAGAACAGAACAAGAGAGACGAGTGCCCGTGAAAAATGGCAAGAGTAACGAGTGCCAAAATTAACAAATTGAATCTTCTTGTTCTGTATGCTTTTTCTTTGTGATTTCAGGAGTTTTGTTTTTTTGCCATGGTATGCCTGCTGTCAGACTTCTTTCTTCAGATGGTTCTGTTTGTTACAGTTCTTTCCATAGACATCAGGAGAATGGAGGTACATTCAGGATGCACTGCTTACATTTCTACGTTTGTTCTACATACACCCCCCCCCCTCCCTCTAAAATTACGTTGTCTCGGTTGAAACAAAACTTACCTCAATGAAAATCTGTTAAATTGTCAAATGACAAGTGCATTTCGGTGTGCTGTTTTGAATATCTTGGCAGTTGAGAATTTAGATGCTATATAACGGTTCATTTTTGTATCTGTTTCGCTAGCTTTCGGATCTTCAGAGGCAGCCAGTACAGGTCAGGCAAAGGAGTCTGTCAGATGGATCGCACCAGGGTAAGTTATTTAAACCAGAATTTAAAAGAACGAAAAATAAAAACAAAAGTGTAAATAGGTCATTGAATAATGGAATTCGATAGCTTTTAGTGGCTTTTCTACCATGGTATATGAAGTGGCAGTCGCATCCATATGATTATGTTAAGGGTCAAATTTTTTCTTGGTTGAGACACTTTTAAATCATATGATTCTAAATAATTTAGAATCGGTCTAAATCATATCAATATTTGTTCATTCTGATATTTTCTTTTCTTTCATCCTCTGACGTCAGCACAAACTCCTCCGTCACCAGTGCCAGGCTCCCCTCAATCTGCACAACGAGTGCAGTTTTTTGGTTTGTTACCTCCCCTGCCGCAGTCGTCAGTGAATAATCAGGGTGACACCCCAAGGAAGTGCCCTGTCTTCTCTAGGAGATTACCCAAGAGGCTTAATTTTGCATACTTTTGGGCAAGAACGAGAATAGTACAGAAAGCGTGTATGGTAAGACAAACGGGTTCTACTATTTTAACTGCTTAGCGAGCTGCAGAAGTGGGCAGAAGTAGGACTCCGAGATGAACATGAATTTTGTGTTTAAAAAAGTTTAAACATTTCTCTTTTGTGCGTGTAGCAATCTTCCAAAATTCCAAATATTCCTTCCTGCTTTAAAGACAAACATTTATACGCATAAATCGTTAAAGTTTTTCTTAGTTTGTAAAATCTAGTTTTCTTAATCCTTCTGTTTTATCTAACCCCCATACGTGTAGGTATGCTTTATTTGCTACTTTGTGTACATCTTGAAGTCTCCGGGATCAGAATCAGTGGATACCTCCCGAGATGCCCAAACGTCAGTAAATTCAGACAAATATATAAACATCAACGATTCATGGTTAGATTACAAAGAAAGCAAGACAAGATTCCTCGAGGGAGTGGACGAGAGTGGTAATTTGTCAGGATGGAAAGGCAACGGAAAGAAAAGACCAGGGTTTTCTTTTAAGTCTCCATCAGTAGAGTTATGGAGAGGTCTTTATCAACGGCATTGGCCTCAGGTGTTAAGTTACTACAACATAAGTCTCCTAGGCAGGTAAAGATAGATTTTAACTTCATAAAACAGATTTGGTATGCAGTGGTGAGAGTGCATGTGCGTCCCACCGCTTTTGCTTGGGTCTGTTCCCCGGACCCTGCGTTACATGAAGGTTTAGTTTGTTTTTTCCTCTTTCTTACTCCAATGGTTTTCTCTGGGTTCTTCAGATTTCCTCACTCCACAAAAACCGACAAACTAAATCAAAATTCGACCTGGAAGCTGTAGCCGAGGAGAGTCACTTCATGAATATGCAACAGCCAAATTCAACTCTATTTCTCTTTTCAATTATCATCTGGCCCAGAAAATACTGATTTAAGACGTTTTTTCTTGACTGCAAAACAATGAAAAGTCTTAACTTCCCCGAGAGGAATCGAACCCTTAACCTTCCGTTAGGATTGTTTCGCCAAGAGTTCAAAATTTACTTTCTTTTTATTCTGTTTACGTGTGATCGTGACCGTAACCACAGTGATGTAAGATGTTGGGTAGGGAAATTAGTCTAAACAAGAACCTCGACCCCTTTGATGAAAAAAAAATCGAGGGTTTGTGATCTATGAAATGCCGTGATTACATTAGACTAGAATAAAATTGAATTGAATTACTTAACTTACCATAGCGGGGTTTCACACACCATTATGTGACCGCAAAAACAATCTAACTCGTTACTTACTTGTGTTCTGTTTAGGTATGTGACAGTCTTACCGCACGTTCATTTGGGCGTGAACATCGATACGGACATTTTTGTTACTGACCTGACTATGGAAGGTGACCCACTGTCAGCTGGCAGTCAAAGCTTCTCATCAGTAGATGGGACAGGAAAACTCCATCAATCTTTCGACGGAGCACAGGAGACACCCCCCGGAAATTCCGCGGGAGGCTCCGTAGCTGATGAGGACATTCGAGATGCGAGGTATTACCACAACGCTCTTTCGTGTATGGTACTTGGTGTAGTCGTCATGATAATTCTCTTCTTTGTGTGTAAATTTCTGAATGATCTTCAAGTCAACCCCAGTTCACGACAAGGGAGGAGAGGGAGAGGCCACCAATGTGATGCACTGGTGGAGTGCGTTCCCATCACTCTTAGAGGGCACACACAGGTATGTGGAGCGTGCAAACATGGCGTTCCTCTCTGTTATTGTGGTATGGTAGAATGAAACCACTAGAAGACTCGGTTCAAACGCCGACTCATTTGCGAGCGGATATTAATCTAATACTTGCGAACTGCGGAGCACGACGGCCAATGCCTTGGGCTTAATCCGAGCGAACCAAAAATGCCTCTAAAAAAAAATTAAATTATTAAAATTAATTATTAAATTTTTATTAATTGAAAATTAAAATTATTAATTTAAGACGAATTTCGTCAAAATATCAATCATTTTCTATATTACCGTAATCATTTTTGTATCATTATTACCATTAATGTTGTCGTTATCGTAATTTTTGTCATCGTCGTTAACTTATTGCGATCTTCATCCTTTTCCTCATCCTCTTCGCAATCATCATTGAAACTTTCTCTTGGTCCTCATCAATGTTACTTTCTCTTTTTATGGTTTGGCTGTAGAACGTGGAGCATTTAAAATGCACAGTATCATCCATCGTCAGTGTTTGTCTAAGTGGCCAGATATGTGTTTGGGACATCGCTACCGGTGATTGTTTAAGAGTTATGAACAGAAGGAGGTCAGTTTACTTTGAAACTTTCACTTTGAACTCTTTTTCGAAGAAAAAGGAATTTGGAGGGAAAAAAAAAAACACGGCGGCCAGACATTGTTTCATCAGACACCATTCACACCAAATCCTCAGAGCTAAAATTGTAAGAAATGTATGGAACACATTAAAGCGAACTTATTTTGAGATCTTGGTAGTAAAAGGGGTAATGCGGTTAAGAGACTTCGTTTCTCCTTGTGCGTGGTGAGCAAGGCCCATTGCAAAGTTCATATATGACATGCATAGGCCATTGCAGAAACGTGAGAGGACTGGGACGAGTTCCTTATATTGATTACATTTAAAATCTAAACATTTCAACTGAATTTTTACTGAATGAAAAGCTACCCAGCTAAGTTTGAGAGTTTTCAGCGGAAAAGTGTCCAAATTGGAGCCTTGCAAAAGTTGCAAAAATTCCATACAAACCCTTAAAATCTTTTGCCCTGTCTACCCATGTACCCAATCCATACAAACTCTCTATTTTGGGTGATATTTGAAAAGCTGTCATTTTGCCATTTTCCTCCTCTAAATACTTCTATTCTTGCTTAAGACTCTCAAATTTAGTTGATCTTTCATTTGAATGTCTTAGTTTTTCAAACAAACGGAAAACAACCACACTCTTTCCCAGTCCTCTCACGTTTCTGCAATGGCCAAAAGAGTCTCGGTGGCTCAGTGATGAATTTCTTCCTTTGTCCCACGCTCGTGACGAGACGAAAAACATCTTCTCTAATGTTTTTAAAAGTTACATTAGCGGCAATTAAGTTATTATAGAGAGTGGAAGGTCATAATCTAGCACTAAGGCATTGCTGGTCAGTTCCAGAGCCGATTCCTTTCGAAAGGAATAGTTGAAAAAATTCATATTTTTTCGCAGTCCATTTCAACCAGATGCCTCGCCCAAGCTGAAACCAAAGCGAAAGAAGTCAAAGCAGAGGTGGATTGTTGATGCAGACAGTTGTTACACAACACACCGGTCTATAGACAACGTATTTGCTTCTAATGCGCATGTCAGCCCCAGGCCTCCATCGGACTTCGAATGTGCGACCTCTCGCCCCTTTACTACGGATGGAAATGGTGCCGAGACAAGAGATGGGGTACGGTATTTAACAATACATGAAGCGAAACCTGGAGAAAACGAGGTTGAAAATTACGAATATTCGCAGGACCCATCGCATGTTTCAAGTGGGAGTCCAAAATCAACAGGGTACGACTTCAGCAAATACGCTACCGACGTGGACATTTCCTTGTGGCCATCACGAGTGAGTTCCAGGGGTTCCTTCGCCGGTTCGTGGTCGAGCGCCGATGGAGATGATGTTGGATGGCTATCGAGTTCTGAAGGATCGTGCGATGAACAAGTCAAAATTGAGGTGCACGTGCAGAGTGATAGTTACCATGACGACCGATCTAACGGAGCCTCGGTGTGGTGTGTTGATTGTAAAGATGATTTGATGATAATCGGCTGTAGTGATGGAACAATCGAGGTATCTTTAAGCAGTTAAATTTGTTTCAATATCATCATTTTAATAATTATTTGAATATATTTTTTACTAATTTTCTTGTTGTATGTCCCCCTGATAATGGTCAGGTCACCCTAGATCCAACGAAACTCATTGGCCGGGTTGTTAAGACGAGGTCGAACCCAAACCGCGGTTTTACGCAAGAAGTGGGCCTTACGTATTATCTTTAAGAGTGTTGTTTCCATTTAATAAATGTCCTTCCTTCCACTGGTAGCTTTCGGTTTACTTGACACTGTTCACAAAAATAATTTTTCAGATAAAAGATTCAGCTAAATTCAAGACAGTTTAGAACGCGGTTTTGTAAAACAACGGCTAAACTTTGTTTAAATACCATGTTATTAAGGTTTAAATAATTAAAATGTTCCGTATGCTTCGTCTTTATTTTTTATTTTTTTGTTATTATCGGTTTTCAGATATGGAGTTTGCTATCTGGAACGCAGATTTGTGTTTCACGCGAGGGTAACATTGGCGTGACAAAACTCAGCTTTTTACTCGGAAGGTAATGTAAATAGAAAATGTGTCTCACGCAAACGATTGCACAGTATGAATATCTAACTTCAGTTGCTTCTTCCCATCTGTTTCAGTCCACAGATTGTTGCGGCCCGTTTGGATGGCACTTTAGAGTTATTGACTCTCGGAACTCCCTGCAGAGCCGACTTAAACGTGCCCCTTTTGGAGAGCTCCCCAATAAAGCGTTCCTCTCCAAGGACTACCCGAAAATTAAATACCAAATCAGGCGACGTTCCGGTGGTAGCACAAAGTAGAGATCCTACGTCAATTGGCGTCAATGGCTTACACGCGTATCCTTCACCGGAGTCTCCGCTGTGCAGGATTAGTCACAAACTTAGGGCTCACCATCAGCCTATTTGTGTGTTGGGTGTCATGGCAGGTCGGGTCATAACTGGAAGTCACGACAGAACACTCAAGGTTTGTAGACTCTGTGTTGCGTTTAACAGCTGGTTATCTTTGCATTAAGGAACAGGGAAGTTGGGCTCTTTCATTGTGTAGCCAGTCCCTCTGCCTTAAAAAAGAACTCTAGTTCAAACGTTTATTCGAAATTTTGACAGATAGGTGACTGCTACAAATCTGATTGCAAGTCAGATGAAATGCACATACTACGGTGTGCGAAAATTGAACAGTTTGTTTTTTTGTAGGTGTTTCGCACTGACGAATGTGTTTGTGTTTACACATTACACGGCCATGCAGACAGCATCAGTACTCTCGCTGTTGATACGGTAAGGAAATTGTCATTTCTGTGCTGCACTCCTCTCCACCCAGGAGTAAAGTTGCATCCCATTGAACTGCCATGACCGCTGGTGTGGGTGGGAGGAAGGGAGGAGGGGGTGAGGCAGGGAGGAGGGCGCGAGGCAGGGAGGGAGGGGGCGAGGAAGGGAGGAGGGGGCGAAGCGGGGAGGAGGGGGCAAGGCAGGGAGGAGGGGGTGAGGTAGGGAGGATGGGGTGAGGCAGGGAGGAGGGGTGAGGCAGGGAGGAGGGGGTGAGGTAGGGAGGAGGGGGTGAGGCAGAGAGGTTAACTGTGGTGGATTAGAATCCCTTCGAAGTGAAGGAGCAACACCTCCCTGTCACTTCGCGCTTCAGTGATTTGGCCACTTGACCCGTTTTCTTAAGAATTTTTTCTCCGAAATGTTTACTCAGTATTTATCACATTAGATTTGGAAAAACTTGAGTGAGTCATTCTTGAGAAAGACACTACTAAGGGTTGAAGGTGTAGCTCTTGTTTAGACAAAGCTGGTCAGGAGCTTTCCACAAACAAAATAATAATGAAAAAGAACTGTTATCAATTCTTGCATGCTATTTAGCATCAGAGATCATCTATGTTCGTGATTTTAATTGACCATTGAAACCAGGATTCAAGTTACTTAGCAGCAAGGGAAATTTAGTCAAACAAACGGTATAATAAGCCACCCTTTGGAGTAAACTGCGGGCATGCATTTCTCGTAGGAGGTTAAAATATATCAAGCGCTTAGACTTGAACTGAAGTTATAAATGTTTCTTTTTCCAGACCAACAATCGTCAAGTGATCAGCGGTGCTGCCAATGGTGGTGTGCGCGTGTGGGATGTGATCAGCGGTGAGTGCCTGCAGCACCTGCGGGGCCATGTTAAGTCCGTGACCGCTGTCACGTGTACAGCTGAACACTTGCTCAGTGTGAGCCTGGAGAGCGTGTTATGCATTTGGGACCGGGCGCGCGGCGAGTGTCTGCATCGTCTGAAGCAGGTAAGGTAGAGATAAAGGCTTCCTAAAGAATGCCAAAGAACCAAAAATTGAAAATAACAGGATCTGATCAATGATGCAATAAGAACTTGAAGCAAAATGTGCAGCTCGTGTTTTGTCAGGGGATGTACGTATACAAGGTTCCCATCATAGCACCCATCTTGTTCAGACACTCCAGAAAAGATCTATTTTCCATACGCCTCTTTCTTTCGCGAAAGGTAACAATTTCCACATAAGAGATGGATGTTTGGAAGTTGTACAAAAGCACACAATTAAAGATATTGAATATTTTGTTTCCTTTCTAGTTTCCAGATCTCTGCTCGAACGTAGTTATGATGTCGCGAACTCTGTTCATCACCGGTGGTCAGGTTGGTAAAAAATTCCTCAATGTTGTTATATCATAGCAACTTACTTTGTTATTAACACCCCTTAACCCTTAATAGTGACTAGCATCTAATTTCTTCAAACAATATCACTCCTAAATCACTTGGTCAGCAACTTATAATATGGTAATTTGGTAATATCAACTGAGTTGAAATTGTAAATTGGCCATCGTAAAGGGTTAAAAGGGTGACGTTTCGAGCGTTAGCCCTTCGTCAGAGCGAAGGAAAGGTAACAATCATTCGCTCTGACGAGGTGCTTACGCTCGAAACGTCAGCTTTTTTACTCTTTACGGTGGCCAATTTACAATTTCAACTCAGTTGATATTACCAAATTACCTTGTTACCCCCACCAACGCAGCGCCACAGTTTCTTTAGAACCTTACCCCCTTTATTAACTTATAATATGTACAGACTATAGAGAATATGCATACTGATTTAGGGGGTAGAGGGTCGATGTTTTCTTAAAAACCTGATTTATTTTCTTCTTCAAGGGACACATCTCAGTTTGGGACGTGTTGACCGGGAGACGTGTGAAAACGGTTCTGCTAGGAAACGATGACACTTCCGTGTTCGTTCGTTTCGTGAATGTGTGTGAACATGCAACTGTCGTATGTGATTTCGGAAAGGAACTGAAAATTGTTAAGTTTCCTGCAGTGATGGACAAGGCTAAATAGAATGAAGCAATTAAGGTAGCGAAAATTTATTTAGGTAGTAAGTTGAACAGTGTGACACATTTTACAAGTAATAAAATATGCCAGGCCAAGAATTTTGATGTACCAAGTGTCTCAGAAATTAGCCAAATAATTTGATTCAAACCTGTCCTTTTTTGCCAGTATTTTAGTATAACAATTTGCAGAACTGATGCCAAGGTAGACATAGTGTGGTTACATTTCCTACACGGGATAATTTTAGTGCTATGTTAGGAAATATTAATAGGAGATGAGAAATTTAAAGAGCTCTCAGTTATTCATTTTTCAAGACAAATACTTTCACTCGAAATTCCCGGAACTGTGTAATTTATTTCCTGAAAATGAAGTCGTAGCACCTCGCTGAAATAACTTCATAGATCGCTGTAGAGGTTCGTGAACTTTTTCAATGTTTCAAAACGGTAAAAACAAATTATTTTCTATGTTTGATGGGCAGCGATATATTATGTTTTCTAAAAAACAGCATCAACGTGCTGGATATTTAAAAGAATACCTATTCTTAAATTGTAATTTAAATGGTAGAATTCTGTTACAGGAATGATAAGCGTGATGTTTTACAACTCTTCGTCTCCGATGAATTTTAGCTTTAACCAAATTTAATTGTAGGTAATTGATGTGCCATGATCTCGTTCTGTTTTATTTTATAAGAACTGAAACTTAAGTCTTTTATTTCTAATAAAATACGAAACTGACATGAGTACTCTTTTTCTTAGTTTATTTATCTGTAAACTAAGTGTACATTGAAGAACTATTGTAGTAAAATAAAAGTAAAATAAAAGCACTAGTTTAGACTAAATGAAAAGCATCAACTCTCTATCTTTGAACGCTGCAATAAACAAAGCTAGGAAGTGCCATCAGATTTTACTGAGCACGAGTCAGTGTAAAAGTTGCCTCGCGTAGTTACGTAGTGTTTTTCTAAAGAAATCGGTGATGCTAGGCATCTCGCGAAGATCATTTGAATTAGGAGAATTTTTGGCTAGTCTTATCAGCGAGCATAATCAAGAAACACGATCTTACGCTTACTGAAATAAAAATTATACGATACAAGAACTGCTCAGCTTTATCCACTGAATATGTTAAGATCTTGAATGCTATGGTTACAGTTTTAGGCTTGATTAGTGTCATTTTTCATGCCTGTAAATTGAGGAAAAACCGCGGCAAGAATGGTATGTTATGCTGCCATACACACCCTGTTTTGGACATGCATTGTAGATAGTTAACGTCTCAATAGACCTTCAACGAAAAAGCCAGCTGAACCTTGAAGAATTGTATTGCTTCCTAATCACACTACAAAACTATCTCTATTTCAGCCCCTCCTGGCTTGATAAGAATCTGAAAGAATTCTCATTTTTCTGAGGAAAAGAAGTGCAACAGAAAATCATTAAAGAGAAAGTCCTAAAAGACTACACCTAACAGACTCATCTTTACAATGACAAGCCAAAAGAGAAAGGAGACCGACGTGCACATGACTGCAGTTCAATTGGTTGTACTTTTACTGCGTATGATCTTTCTGTAGTCCTGGATTGTCGTAGTAAGGGAAGGTTTCCCGGGATCCCGTGGGCTGGGGGTCCGGGTAGTCGTAGTCACCACTCGTACGGGACTCCGGACTCAGGTTCCCGTACATTGGCCGAGATTGAAGCTCGTAGGAGCTTGTTCTTTTTCTGTCTTCCTTTGAATCCTCCGGGAAGGTGACACCCGAATGAACGGAGCGTGTGGTAAAACTGGCGTTGTTGTCATCCTGCAGTTCTGCTTTGTACCGTCTGAAATTCATAAAAATAGTACGAGGTAAGTTGGTCTCGCCAAACACAAACAAAAATGGCAGCTATTGTTTTTTCCTCCTGAATAGAAAGGGGATATTTCATCGCCCTATCGGAAAAGGAAAGCCGCAATAACCAAACCTTTTACAAGGGTTTTGTTCCATTTTTTATCAGTGGATACTTTGATCACCATTAGTATCTTTTCCGCGCTTTTTTAGGGCTCGCGCAATCACCACAAAACTAGCAAAATGTTGTCCCGTTTTATTCAGAAACAATCGAATAAGATATTTATCGATGTAGACAGCTTACTTGCAAATGACTTACTTATTTCGGAGGTGGAAGAAAAATGCAATTATGATGAGGACGACTACAACGCCGAAGATAACACCAAATATTATTCCAAGTGTCCTATTCTTGTCATCTGTAAAAAAATAAATGTAGAGTCTCAAAGTAACTGATAGGTAATTTTTGTCATTTGCAAACTGCGTATCGCAGCTCGATTTCTACAGCATAAAACGCCTACTATGGGATACTGCGCATGCACGGATTACCCTTGTCAATTTTCCTTCCCAGTTCACCCTCCCAATTTATTTTCAATGATAGAGAAATGCACTCCGTGCATGAGTAACGCTTCTAAGCCAACAACACAGAATTTTCAAATCATGACTAGGTAGTGTTGGAACCTTATCTGGGTAACCTATCGCTTTTACATTAAAAAGGGAAAACTATGAGCAAGCACTTTGGACAGTATTATCGATTGAATAGAAGTTTTACAATTGCTGACCATAACCAAGTGGCTGTGCAGATGTGACTGTTAAATCTAAAAGTGACTTTTGTTCGAACGGTTTATAATCATCAGTCACTAAAAGTAGTCAGTATTATGAATTCCTGCTATTCCATTCTTAAACCAAACTAGCTTACTGTGCACAGAAAATGCATCAGTTAAGATAATCCATCCTAAAATCGACGAAACAAGAAAACTCACCTGCGTCATCAGCAGGCTCTGGAGAATATTCTAAAATAAAAAGATATAAAGTTGTTGAGCTTTTTTAAATTTGATTTTGCAGTAGTGTAGGGTGGCTCGGTGTTTAACATATGATTTTTAAAATTTTGCAAAAGACACGGATCTTTATGTACTGACTACAATCAGATTTAAAATTAAAACAGAAAAACCATGCAATTCACCGCATTCGCAATGAAGTTGTAGGTACATAGAGCTATGCAGCGCCTATCACAAGATTTCTCTAAGTGTGGTATCATCGACCAAAGAAAACAAGAGTGATAGCCTCAACCCATAAAAGAATTAGAGCTTTAACTATAGCGAACTGTTTTGCTCTCCACTGAATCTGGTTTTAACCGTACCGCAATTCTTCACTCCGTCTCCACTGTATTTGTCCTTACACTTGCATTCAAATGAGCCTGGTTTGTTGATACATGTGGCATGGATATGGCAATTATGAGTCGCTTTGTCATCACATTCATTGAAATCTGATTAAAAAGGAGAAAAATATCATAGCTTAATTTCATTAAGGGAGGCCGCGTTTAAATTAACATTTTAAATCGTGTTACAAATAAACATTCGACATCAGTCACACTGTACAGTTGGCAAGGTGAAATGATTCGCTGTATAGGCCAAACGAAAGGAAACTGAAAACCTAGCAAGTTAATTTTTGGAAAACGCTACACCTCAAAATTCTGTTTTTATTCTGTTTCTCTGTGACTGAGCTTGGAGTCTTTTTGAGACAAGCAAACGACAAGTCTCAAATATACTTCCCTAGTAAGTCATTTTCATTGTATAAAACGCAGGTAATCTTAAACCAACCTCCGACTGCAGCGTTCGATGGGTTGTATCTCAAATTTCCCATCTCCCCAGAAGTGGGCAGGTCCCTATTCAAAGCATCTGGTGTAACATCCGTCGCATTATCGGCAAAAGTTAGGTCAACATCGGCAAGAACACTTCCATTCCTGACATAAAATTAGATCATCATATGCCTTGGTATCTTGTGAGACATTGAGACATATTTTTAGATTATAGTAAGTTAGAAGTGTGACTATTTATTTAAACAAACCTGAAACTTTTGACAGTAGCTTTTACAAATGTTCTGGCGAACTTGCTTTTGCGCCTGTAGTAGTCGTTAATCTACAATGGAAATGGAAAAAGCTGATAATAAGCCGCATCGATTAACATTGTTGTTGTCATTTTGATATTCGTTTTAAAGCGATCGAAAAAGAAGGCTACAAGAAGAACACATTTATCACTATCATGTGGAAAAGTGGACTCAAAATGTATCACGATAGTGACCTAAAACCGTTGGTTAACGTTACCCAGTCACAACTGAGGTCTGGACTCTGCTGAGGTCGTAATGTAACTGAGACGGACTTCGTAGGGACAACGAGAAAACAGAAATCTCCCAGGACTGAAATGAGTGTTACCTATCTTTTAGGAATTGATCACCGCGCGTGCACTGAGAGCAGAAGGTAACCACAAATCATATTTTCTAACCTGTAGCTCGACTCTCCTTGCCAGTAGACCAAATGCGACAGTTTGAGGATTTCGCAAGTCTTCCTGCCATACAACTGACTTGCTGTTCACTCCAATCAATGTCAGAACAAAAACAAATACACGCACACCTGACAAAGAAACGAAATAGAGAACAGTTTCGAAAAGCGTGGAAGGTCTAAACTGTTCTAAGTAAATAAGTGCTCTTGAGAAATTTCATTGTGATAGTCGAGTGGTTCAAGCCGAGTTGCTAGCAAATTTCCTCGGTCAACTTTGCGACCCCAAACAGTTTAAATGAAGGGTCTAACACGTTAGTGCAAGTCGTAATATTTCCTCATTTTATGGAAACTTTAAGTTACAAAGGCATTGCTAGTCACTCATAAGAGCTTTCTCTCACCTCGACATTCGCCATTAGAATAAAATGTTGGAGGTGGGCAGACGCATTGGAATGTGCCAGGTTGGTTAGTACAGACTCCAGCACTGCAAGGTGTGCCAGCGGTACACTCGTTAACATCTGGAAATATGACAGTATTCGGTATCATCAGACAAACACTTAAGTTTACAAAGACCACGTGACTTACGTGACAGAGACTTATGTGACTTAGAGCGCGATTCTGTCTGATTCCTTGGTACTTGCTTATGTGATACCTACGATTTTTCATAACCGAAACACCGTGACTTGAGCTTTATGTTATCGCCTTCGCTACAGAAATAAGACTTAAGGAATAATATCTTATCTAAGACGAGAAACTCGTGTGGTAGAGTTTGATGCCCTAAAAGGTGGAATGGCCTAAGGCGCACAGAGCATGCGCACTCACTTTGCCTCGGTGTCTTGTGACACCACGGGTAAATTATGCATGCGCACTCATGAAATGATTACTGTGTCACGACCGAAACTAATAATTGTATACCTGAGCAGGTTTTGTTATCAGATTGAAGAGTGAAACCATCATCACATGAACATATGAAGGATCCACTAGTGTTCTCACATACTTGGCTGCAGTCATTGAGGCTGGGAGAGTCACATTCATTCACGTCTGTAGTGATATTAATATTGAGAAAAACTGATGAAACTTCCCCAGGAGAGCATTCTCTTTTATAAAGATTATACGAGTACGTGTGGGCCTGAGAAGTGTGTGTGTGTGTTTTTTTTTTTTTTTTTTGACCCGTTTTGACTAAAGCAGGTATCGACTTTGACCATTTGTGGATGGTTTAGTAAACCATCTTTGACTAAGGTCTGAGTCAGGTATGCACCCTACTGAATAGAAGCATCCAAAACAGACAAATTAAAAATAAGTAATGGTTTTTACATGTCCATCTAATTTGAAATGGGGTGTCGATTCAAGAGTATGGAGTAGCATCTGTCAGGTTTGGATTAAAGAATGTAAAATGGAAAAAAATCTGAAATGGGGTAAGCTGGGTTCTCAAAAAGGGGGCCATGCATCCCATGCGTTATTTTAAGAGTATAAACAGGGGAAAATACGATTATTCTGGAAAGTTGAAGTGGAAAGAATAGGGGGGATTAATCCAATCATAAAATAGCCTCGAAAAATGTATTTTACCTCTGCAAGATTTCATATCTTCGGTTAAGGCATATCCCGGATGACAGCCACATGCGAAACTTCCGTTAGTATTGAGACATTTCTCGCTACAGCCATGGTTTCCCATCATGCACTCGTTGATATCTAGCAATGGACAGGGACATAACGTTAGTTAGTTGCTTCTTACGCTTATATAAGCTGCTTAGAGGTTGATACGATGTTAGATTAGCTTGTCAAGTCCCCAGACTACAAACATGTTATTAGTGACATGCTAATGCGAGATTTCATGCTCCAGGATTTCATTACTTAAATTTTACCTTTCATGATATTAATAAAACCTTACTTAGCCTTCATATTTACAACTTGGAAATCAATTTATAATATTAGATTTAAAACATCAATTTATGATATCAACTTATAATATTGACATGCTCTGCACCTGGTTCCTCTCCCGTAACTGCTCTTATAACATAACCAAAGTAAAGCGCGCGCTCTGATTGGTCAGTTTAGCGTCCACCATTTGCCCATGGGTGTACGCTGCTGACGTGAGCAAATGCAAAGACTATTTTTCCGCGCGCGCTTCTTTTTTCTGGTCACGTAAGATTTGTTAAATGAAAGGGAACTCTTTAGCTACAATGTATCAATGTTATGTTATAAAACAAGTGGTAAACACCACAGCGTACACTATTGAGTTATGGATGCACTTGGGAGGTTTGCTAAGCACTCAAGAAGCTAGAGTCGCTCTCGGCTATCGCCTCGAGCGACTCTTACGCTTCTCTCGTGCTTAGCAACCTCCCGTGTGCATCCAAAACTCAATAGTGTACGCTGTGGTGTTTACCATTTGTTTATTGTCACCGCTCTTAATTTCTATCTGACTGATTTTAATTGCAGTTTACCGTGCACTATTAGTAATGAATTAGATTTATTATAATTTGATCAAAATTTAAATTCCTTATCAGATTTTTAAATTAGATTTAGGGTACGTTGCGCCGTGCATGAGATACTTTTCCCGTTAGCACAATCCTTTGTGGTCTTTTTTATTGACTTACTGTATTGTATGTTACTTATAACAGTAATAAAGTTGATAAAAAACAATAAATAATAAACAACAACAATTTGCCGTTACCTTCACAAGTCTTTCTATCAGCTGTAAGATTGTAACCAGTCTTGCAAAAACACGTGATCTCTCCCGTCCTGTTCACGCAAATATCGGAGCAGTTACCTTTTGTTGCGTCACATGCGCTGGCTTGCGCCACTGTAAATAGAACAATATAATAACAGTGGAGCATATTACACGGCCGCGCATAGGCACGAGTTTTAACCTGTCTCTATCAAGAATGAGTGAACAAGTGACAGATGTTATCAATATTAGGAGATTGATTCGTATCCACAGTTGGACATATAATGATCTGTTACATTTGTTGCATACTATAATACAGAAAATTTTGAACGAATTTTAAGAGCAAGAATGCAGAGAATAAGTGGACGTAACCTCAGCTCAAAAAGCTGAAAATCTACGTCAGCTTCTGACGAAAACATGCTAGACAGTAGATAGGAGAAGATGCTTTCAGATCTTGGAAGCTCACATGGGAATGGACTAAGAGAGCTGGTAAATTTTCTTGCTTGATCGTTAAATAAAACATGATAAACTTGTTTATTAATAGGAATGTAAGCTTAAATTTCATAATTTAGGCAACCGGGAACTTTATGAGTGCCTATATTAAAAAGAGATAACTTCTAAGCCCATTTCAAAAGCGACTCAAAATCACAAAAGATCTGTCTTACCTTTGCACGTGACGTTATCGGAATTCAGTTCAAAACCGGGCGGACACTTGCAAATGTAGGATCCAATGCGATTTTCACACATGCGTTCGCAGTTATGGCTGCCCTCGCATTCGTTTATATCTAAGAAGAAAAAAATTGCCTATCGGTCAAGTGCACTATAAACGATCAAACAAAGTTAGGAAAAGTATAGAATTTGAAACATTCTTTCACCAAAAAACTGTGGTTTTCCTTTCCCCGCCCTCACTCCCCAACCACTAACATTTTTTCAGGTCTTTTGTTGAATTTTTCCAATACCCAAATAAAACTCTGAAAGAGGAGAATCCCTGTGAGAGTAAAGTGTTATGCCCCCAGAATACAACACAATGCCCCGTCCATAGGTCCAACCCAGAGTTCTCGCTATGGAGTCCGGCACGCGGTGTCCCTTAAAGTCGTAATTCTACTAGTTGAGAGATACATACCATAACAAGTTTGGTTATTAGCAGCAAGTTTGAAACCAGCTTGACAGGAACATTTGAAGGATCCTGGCTCGTTATGACAAGTGTGAGAACACCGTGCCACGCCGTTATCACACTCATTGATATCTGAAGAAGAAGAAGAAGAAGAAGAAGAAGAAGAAGAAGAAGAAGAAGAAGAGGTTCACATTATTATCATGATGGTAACTGGCCGTGCTAAAAGTCATTATTATGTGCATTTTTAATATTCATTTTACTCCAGCATCATATAATGATTTGTTATAAAACTCGTGCTGTGAATCAGCCGATGTGCCTTCCGTTGGAGAGTGGAGCGCAACTGGCCATTTCCGAGTGACCCTCGGCCTCTTTTTCAAAAGGTGGCCTGATGCGCAACCATTCTTATGAAAATGAGTTTAATTTTCATGTGAATAAAAACGTATTATAATATGAAAGGATAAGCACCAGGACTCGCTTTAAAAAAGAGGCAAAAGGGTAATTCGGAAATGGGCTATTGCAACTTACTAACATTATTATTTTTGATTGTCCTTCAATCATTTACTTGTGCATTAATTCACAAACATATACTCTTCCTTATTCGTTGCTGACAAAATTCGCCGTCAGTTAGAACTATTTTCTACTCTGGCTTATCAAGTCGTTCTCTTTGTGTCCTTCTTCTTATTGTTACTTTTCTTTCGCACCCTGGCTTCCTCCTTTCTCCTTCTATTTGCTATCATCGATAAGATTCTTCTTCATATCATTTGTCCCTCTGCATGTTCATTGTTCTTAACTCCTCTAGTTTTCTTTCCATTCGTATGCCTTTTTCTTTTCTTTTCTTTTTCCTTCCTAGCGCCTTTCCTTCATCGGTTAACTTGCTCGTTATTTCGTGAATGTTTTTTTTCTTAAAAGTAAAACTCAAATATGTACGTTTCACGCATTTAAAGTTAAACACCATTGTGATTCACTGTACCTGTGCAGTTTTTCATTGGATCACCTTCATAGCCAGGGTTGCACGTGCAATTATGTGAACCAGGTAAGTTGGTGCAGAATGCATTCTCCGAACAGTTGTTAAGGTTGCCCGCATCTTGACATTCGTTTATATCTAAAAGAGTACAATTACATTTGCTATTACATGGTTCCTTTCAGAACTTCGTTTGCGAAGCGAATCTCGGTGAGAAAAACAGCAATGCGAAATAAAATGTAAAAGACTTTCATTAATTCATAAACAAGTTTCAAGTACATTGAAAATAAATTTTTGCTCAAAAAACCCAAAAATTGTACTCATTGAGCCAATTAATGTTAAGCACAGAGATGTATTAAGCAGTAATTTTAAGTGTCTTCGAAAATTTTCATACTATAAAGAGACCACAAAGCTCAAAGTCAAGTCTAGTGCTGAAGAAGTGAAATTAGTACTAAGTTCTCAACTAAAAAGAGACTTTAAACGCTACAGCGATATGTATTAGAAGCCATCTTGATTAGGGTTTAACAGTTTTTCCTTAAATTGAATGATTAATTAAAATTTAAACTACCTTCGCAAATCCTTCCTTCATCGCGTGATGTGTATCCTTGCTTGCATTCACACCTAAAACTGCCAAACGTATTCACACAGGTCTGGTTGCACTGGCTGAGACTTTCATTTGCACACTCGTCATATTCTAAGAACAAACACACAAAAAAGCAAAAAGATCTTAACCACAACGAATGGATAAAAAAGAAAAGCTTTCCAAGGACGTGCGATACATTTTTATTTTATCCAGCAAAGGAGAGTTTGTGGAAAAGCCATCACATTTCCATAAGTAGATGATGAACAGTTACGAATTGAACCTGACTAAGTGCAATTAAGATGAACATCTTTTTCACCCTAATTTATTTTAAACGAGCCTTCTCTACGGAATCTTAGCTGATGGAAATTTTCCAAACCCTAACCCATTTACGATATCTCAAAGTCCTTTCGCAATTTACCCAGATGGCAAAAACAAAGGAGACACCTCTTACCAAAGCAGTCTTCACCATTGCCTGTTAATCCCGGAGGACATGGCCCGCATTTAAACCCGAATGGGTTCCTTGTGGTATTGCAAGTCACGTTATCGGCGCAAGGATCATCTGCGCATGCGTCAAGTACCTCCATCTCACAGAAGTTACCCTCGAATTCATCACTGCAGTTACATCCCACAATGCGGAAGGGGCCGGTGTCATCTCCAACGGACTCCGTGAAATCGCAAGTTCCATTGTTCTCGCATCTGCACATGTTGATCACAACAGGGTGAACAGATGTGTCATTCTTGGAATCGGTGGCAACGAATTCTAACGTGATGTTAGACGCATTGACAGGCGTCCAAAAGAAATGGCCGACATTTTCCGATGCGTTAAAAGTGAAAGATGCCCCCTCGGGTAATTCTTCCACCTCCAGCGTGACGTCATCATTGTCAGCATCGGACACTGTGAGGTAAAATTTTGTCATCTGATTCACAGTTACGTTGATTTCAGCTGGTCCTGTAATATTCGGAGGAGTGTTTTCTGATAGAAAAAAAAATCATTTCATTTGCTTCAGCATTGCTCTAACTTACGTAGATCTTAAAATAGTAATGACGAAAACAGGTTAACCTCCTGTATTGTTATAAGGGTTAGTTTAGAGAGAGGGAGACCCCGAGCTTACCCCCGCTCCCTTTTACTTCTCTTTGAAACCACATATAGTAAGTCAACCGAAGCTTTAAGGTTATTGATCAAATCAAAAGTTATCCACGAATATTATAAGTGGTATTTCTGCGAAGGTAATTAGATCTGTCTCTTTTCCCCATTCGCAATACTGAAAAATACAGCTGGAATACATCCAGTGTTTTTAAAAGTCATTCCCAGTCTTTATAAGCCGAGGATAATAAATCATATGTCAGTAACGCAGCGACATTTATTTAGTTTTCTTTTTTTTACCTAATTCTGCTATAGCAGCCTCGGTCTCCTCTTCAAATCCTTTGGTCTCCTGTGCAAGCTCTTTGTTTCCAGTTTGCATCACATCGAAGTAGCATTCTCTGTTGTCCCCACAGATCTCTTTGATCTCATCCGTAACAGCAGACAGGTTCAAGAAGGCGGGAACAAACATGTCGTCAAACGATACATTCTGCAGCGTACAGTTAGAGGATACAAAAAGTCTTTCGTCATGTGGAACAACCCCTGATGGTAGCAAGAAAGGAAAACAAAAAATAATGAGTGGACATTATGATCAGACGTTATTCTCTCTGTTACAAAAACTGTGTTTAGATTCTTAGAGGGTCTCAATGGGTAAGTGTGGTGTGGTGTAATCAGTTCTAATTCGTTATGTAGTGCTATTAATACCAGGCAGTTTCTTAGATGTGACGGTGTAAAAAGTATCATTTTGAGTTGAGGCTAGACGAAAGATGTAAGAAGTCGTGAAGAAAAACACTTGTTCCCTCTATCTATCGTCAACACTTCATATCGAATGGTTTCATTTTGCATCTTCGAACTTGTAACACTCACAAAGATTTCCCTTAAAATATCGCTACATTTTCACGGGGACTCTTTTCCTCAGTTCTCTGTGTAATTATTTGTGGTTCACTCAATCTTCTAGGCCATTAAAGGTGTAATTATTTATGTTCAAATTCAAACAAAAAAAAAAAAGAGGTTTACACGATGTAAAAAGAGAAAAAAAACCAAACGAATGAACAAACTATGATTTCATGTAAACAAAAGAAATTTTTTCCCATCGCCAAGCATTTAAATGTTAGACTTACATTGTTGTCCCAAGTGAAATATTTCTTGCTCAGTTGAGTTACTCGATATCTTTGTGCCATTGGGATACATCAGCTCATCTGTCTTGTCGCCATTGAAATTTCCAAGCAGTCCCTCAGTTTTGTTCATCATATCGCCAGGCGCCTTGACACCCAGTTGAAGAAGCTCTAAGCCAGGGGACACCTCGATAGAGAGGCCTGACGGGAACGATATGATGGCGGTATTATTGTTGATGGTACTTCTCTCGATTGACATTCCCGTGAAATCTTTGCCCTCGCCAAAATCAGCAATGGTGAAGTTCTTACAGGAACCGTCCATTCCTGTGATGGTAAAGCTGAGGTTGCCAGGGACAGAGTCATCAAACGCAATCTGTCCTTTGTCACTGTCTTTGGTCTTGAAAGCGAGAGCCGATATTACGGTAGCGTTACTCAGTCCCCCCTCGGTCGTTACGGGCCGTTTTGTCCTTGCGTGAAGGTGAACTGAACCATCCAGGGTTCGAACCAATACGTAATCTCCGAGGCCGTTAAAGGTGTACTGAAAGCCGTCAAGAGTAAGCAAGTGTGGGTCTCCCCAGAAGCGTACTGGAATAAAAAATTTAAAAGAAGTGTTACGCTGGTCAAAATTAGCTGAGTCCAATTATGGAGCTCCGACACATTTTCACTGAAACATGTCCCACGCTCGTGACAAGATGAAAAAGTTCTTTCTCTAAATTTTTTTTTTCATTTTTCCTAATCCCTTGATCCGCAAGGCATGCAGAACTTTGTGGAAATAAGCTAAGCAATTTAACAAAATCAAGACTCTGCAAGACTTTAGATAATTATCCAAACAATGTAATTGTAAATGATTAAAAAATGTAATAATAATAATAAGAATAATAAGAATAATATACGTTAATTGAAGCTCCCCCTTAGGGGCTTTTCAGCCACAATGTTGACTAACTAAGAGCTTAAAAATCCCCACTGGTAGGAGGCAGACCAGTGGGCTATTTACAGAGCGCAGCCGAGGAGTTGAACTAGGGGCAACTGAGAACAAATCCAATGAGTGGGAGGGTGGAGGACTTGAACCCAGGACACCGGTTTACAAGTCCAGCACCCTAACCACTCGGCCACGCCGCCCACACTATGTCCAACACATCTCATATTTTCTCATGTTGCTTTATCTTCGAGATTTCATTCAGCCTTGCTCGACTCAAATCAAACCGCAACAGCCTTTGTGCAACCTGAATTTCCCTCGAATATGGTTCGCTGTGCATGGCTCAAAAAGAAAATCTAAACAGCCATTTATGATTCATCTTTGCTCAAGACATACCTACCAAATATAATTAGTATCCAAGGTCGTCGGCGACGGCGTGGTCGGCACGGTCTTCGACGACAGCCGCCCGCTAATCGACGGCACGAGCACGGCAGCGGAAACTCAGTGGTACTGGCAGCGGTGGTCAGCGGTCGCTTTTCGTAAAACAAATTGCATAGGGACTCTCCTTCTCCGCAACAAGCCTCAAACGGTTCGATGTCACCTTTCTGCCTCATGGCTTGGTTGCGAAAATGATATCTGCGGAAGCAATAAATGAAAACAAAACGACTTTCATCGCGCGTTTTGATAACGTGTCGTTAGTTATGGCCTTGGTATCGGGGGAATGTGGTTGCGTCGCAACAGCATTTATCTGACTCTTCCCCCCTCTCCCCTGGTTATGTAGTGTTCTAATGATCCCTCCTGCTTAACAGTCCAATTTTTTTATAATTCCTCTTTAAAATCTCTCAGAGAGATTCCCCCTCGGGTCTCTCTAAAATCCTCCAGCCCCCTCCCCCCCGCCAACCCCTGCCAGATGATATATAATGACTGATCTCCAACTGGTTGTAAAGGGGGGAGCCGGATGCGGCGAGGTGAGGATTACAGGATGTGGAACAAGTACGCAGGATGCAAGTTTGTAACACTCTTCAGCACTGAGAACAGGCCACGTTTACCACTTACATTTGCCAGATGAGACAGTGATAACCAAATTTAAAAATATCTGCCACTAGAATTTCTTCATCGACGGAAAATCCCTCTGATTTTTCCTGACTAAACTAGGTCCAGTTTTACTATTCCTCTCTGTCCTATATTCAGTTACTAATTTACAAACCTGTAAGCTCTTCCAGCTTGAGGCGGCTCTGAAACAAAAGCACCACCTCTTCTTCCTCTACGAGCGAAATAACAACACTGGTGACTCGCACCGAACTCCGTGGTGGGAAATCTAAGCTCGTAGCAGTGAACTCTTGCACCAGATGAGCTCCTTCTCCTGTAACGGTTGTCGCGACGTGCAGACCGTATGGTTGCAGGGCAGTCGGTCAGTTCTTCAAGCCAGTCTTTGGGGTCAGGCTCTTCATTATACCAGTTCATACACTTTTGTTCGTTTGTTAACTCTATAGGCTTATCTGGGGCATTTAAAGATTTGCAGAATGTCCCACGAGTTTTAATTCCGTCTACATCGAATTCTTTAGAATCGATCTGAAAGATATTTTCACTAAAGGAGTCTTCGTCCTCAAAGCTGTACTTTTTGTCTTTTGTGGCATAACCAACAGCGCACTTTCGTCGCAGCCTTCGATTCCAGTTCATTCCACCGTCTTCGTAGCTGTAGATGATATACGAGGAGGTTCCATTTGTGACGAGGACGGCCTGATAAGAGCTTCTCTAATAAAGGATGTTTTAAGTATCGTTAGTGCCTGCGGTCTCAAATAGCAATGTTTTAACCTCATACAATATAGTGTAAAAGAAAACTAAATTGAATTTAGTTAAGCTGTTAAATTGGCGAATTGTGCAGATATTCTCCTGTTTTAGTTTTAATGACGCAACTGAAGGAATATTTTCATTATTCAAAAATTGTTGATTTCCAATGCACTTATGGTGCTTAAACACAAAAAAATATTTTTTATTACACGATTCGGGCAGTCAGAGGTTAAATAACTAAAATCAACCTATCAAAATGCTCTATTGCCTGTCAATATTCTCTCAGTATTGGACCGGGCACTGTCCCGAATGGTCCCGAATGATACCGCACTTGTGTCCCTTTGGACTTCAGTCGTATAATAAATCTCTTATTAACCAAGCTTGCTCGGGACCGTACTGGAAGAATATCGGCCTTCGGTCTTTTTTGTACGGACCTCGCTGCGCTCGGTCTGTACTGTCAAGACCTCGGGCCGATACTCTCCCAGTACGGCCGTCGCGCTTGGTTAATAAGATATATATATTGTGCGGCTCATGATAATGACATCTCCTTTTCCAAAGTTTACTTAAAACAAAATTTTTTTCAAGCGTTAAGGAATGGCCATAATGACGCACCGTTTTTGTTTGAAAAAAACGTTTCCAAAAGGGATTTTTACGTTTTTAAAGATTTGAAATGAAAGAAAAGAAAAACCAAGATTTTGTTTTGATTTTGTATTGTTTGGTTAAGAGGAAAACTCGAGCGTGAGTTTTTGGAATCATCATAGAGCAAAGTGAAGTAAAGCCAGTATAACAATCTTTTGCTGGCTGTTGCAAAGAGGGTTAGCGTTAATCCGCGATTAAAAGTTAACGTAGACTTTGAATTATCATGTCGAAGGGCGCGTATAAGAGCTAAGGCTTTGTTGGGTTTTATCTCAATATGACTCGAAAAACAAACAAACAAAGGAAAAATCCCTATGCAAAACTATTGACTGCAAATTAAAAATTTACACTGACCTCGGGTTAGGTTAATCGCGTTTTAAGCAACCCAGTCCGGCTGGATTAATTATTTCCTACACGCAAATCGAAACTTCTCTATTTTAAATCAAAGCACTTATTATGATAAATACCTCATCAGTGTAGGGGTTGAAAAAGAAAAACCGAGCGTATGGTGAAACTCTCTCCCACGTGACCACCAACATCCATGTTGCGTTAAACTCGGTAAGCCCTGAGCAGTTTTTAAGCAGAGTGGAGGTATTGTCCAGTTGCTGCAAAATTCACAACAATGAAAAAGTTCAAATTCAAACTCTGTAAAACTCTGCAGGGAAATAGACAAGATCTTTCAAGAGGGGAGGGGTGCCGGGAGGGCGTCGTTCTATACTCGCGTTTCCGGGATTTCTTTATAACCGTGTTTACAACTGATTTTTCAGACCAGAGGGACAGGTTTGCGTGCATCTTTAAGTCTCCCTTAACAACGAATAATGCTATTGGTAGAGAGAGTAACGATTAGAAGTTGAGCCAACCCCTTTTCGAGTGTCAGGAGCCCGTTCCATCGAGTCGGCGTAACGCCAAAAGTATTTTTTTACTCTGAACCAAGACCTCACCAAGGCATCATCCGGCAGCAAAACGTTTTCCTTCAGATCCTAACTTTTTTTTGTTCATTGGGTGGCGTTTATGACATAATGAGAAATCTCAATGTCAACGTAGGTAACATACCTACAGCATTAGCTTCTCGTTTATCTAAAAGATGTTACCTCTCTAAATTCCGGTGTACTGCGGTCCACAACTTGATAAGTGATGCTTGTGGTTGAGATAATATCTGTATTGGCCCAAAATACAGCAATGCAATTCTTGTTTAGGTTTCCCAGCTTCTTTGGTTCCGCACGATAATATTGCTTGCCAATGGAAATTAAGCCATTGTGGTAAATCTGCTCGAGAAAATAATTTACGGTAAAAAGATTTTCAGCTGCACAGATCTTCTTTTATGTTATTTCGAAGTTGCGTACATGAAATAGGATACACAATTAATCTTCTTTCCTTAAAAGAGTCAAAAGAACTTGCTTCAAAAATTGAGAAAGGCAGTAAGTGCTGGCAACTTTTTAATTTTGACATCAGAATATTACAAGCATTCAGCATTAGTTTAGGGGTGACCTAGAACTCGTTGGATTAAAAAAAACTTACTAAGATATAAGCTGATCTCAAATGCTGCTGCGGAAAGTAAAAAAACAGTCAGCAAAATTTGCTGTCACCGTGCGATCCGAAAATTAATTGAAGGATTATAAAATAAATAACCCCCTTTCTGGCTTGTTGGTATGTTCCAGCTGATCAATAATGTCTTTAGCTGAGAGATTGTCCCCAAAATTTGCCCTCGAACTTTCGCTTCTTGGCCAAATATCCATTTTTCGGAGAATATCTCAGCTGCAGACATTATCAGCCGACGTACCAGCTGCCTGAAGGGGTTTGTTTACTAATTAGCCTTAAGCTTGAGATATCTAGACTTAACTATAGTTTTGAATACGCAAAACAAACTGATCATCTAATCAAATTAAAAAAAACACAGTAAATACTCATATAACTAGATATGCCATCCATACTTACGTAAATGTTCTTGTAAAGTTCGCCAAAGTAAGGGAATCCACTGGCCACCTCGATACGAGTTGAAACAGTACGAATTCTAATCACCTGAACCCATATCAATATAACGACGACGAATCGTTTAGCTTTGGAGGTAATCAAAAGAAATTAAAAACCTTAAAACGAGCCATATAATGGTAAAATTTATGCTGAAAGCAAGACTCAAGAATTTGGATTCAAGTCTTGTCTTGATCGACTATTGTGTTGTTTTCTTGAGAAAGCCGTTTTTCTCTCACAGTGCTCCAAGCACCAGCTAACGAACAGTAAGGGAACCTCACGGAATGCGTGGTGGGTATCATGCAATGGATCCAGCACCCTATCTATAATTATAGTTCACCACTAAATTTTCTCCGGTTCTTATTGGTTTAAATCGATCACGTGACGTGATAGTGTTCATCGGCGGAGAGACACTATCAGCCCATAGTGCCCGCCCGCGGAAAGTACCCGAATGGATAGTGCCCGTCCGCGGAAAATACCTGGATTGATAGTACTCATCCGTGAAAAATTTTGAATAGTTTGACCGCCGCGAAGTTAGGCAGATCGGAAAAACAGTGACTTTTCAATTCTGACAGATATAACGTATCATTTAGCCAATGTTCGGTTGCGAATTATTGACATTTGTGACAAGCTGTAGGCGCGGAAGAAAATTTAGTGCTGAACAATAAAAATAATAGAGTGTTTATGTCTCGGAACTATCGGTCTGATAGTTGCCCCTTGGAAATTTGATGTTCTTAAAACTAGCATATTTGCCCTCGAAGCTTTGCTTCTCGGGAAAATATTTGTTTTAAGAACATCAAATTTCCGCGGGGCAACTATCAGCCGATAGTTCCTCGACAGAAACACTCTATTGTTTAAAGAATAGATACACTTTTTGCCGCATCATGTTTCGATTACAGGGATCGGATGGACTGGGGCAGGTTTCAATGTGAGTTAACGCCTTACATAGCGTTTACCTCTCACGAATCTTTGACAACTGAAGAAAATTGTATTCTCCCCAAGTGTCTCTCACCAAATAACTAGCTTTTGAAGAAAGGAGTTAATATTTTGTACCTCTGCATCTACCATTTCTCTCCACGAAACCAGGTAAACAACGGCAGACAGCTCCACCAATGGTGTTGATGCATTCAGAGTTAATAGGGCATATCGCATTACCTTTGGCACATTCGTCGATATCTGCAATGGAGTAAAACCTCATAAGGCGTTTACTGCAACAAGGAGATAGAGTAAATATATTTGAATCATAACTGTGACTTAATTAAAATTATTAGAAGGAGTTCATTACTCTGCTATCTCTTAGGTCCCTATTTTCCACGCTGCTCTTCAGTTCCACTGACTCGGAGTCCCAGGAGTTCCCATGAGGAATTTAACCAAGGGCCCCGGGAGTCCCCATGAGGAATTTAACCAAGGGCCCCGGGAGTCCCCATGAGGAATTTAACCAAGGGCCCCGGGAGTCCCCATGAGGAATTTAACCAAGGGCCCCTGGAGTCCCCATGAGGAATTTAACCAAGGGCCCCGGGATTCCCCGTGAGGAATTTAACCACGGGCCCGGGAGTCCCCATGAGGAATTTAACATTGGGCCCCGTTTTTACGAAGCGTGGATAACGCTATCCACTGGACAAATCTTTATCCTGGCGATGCTTGGGGCAAAGAAATGACTTCGAGTCTCCACGTAAAATCGAAGCTCAAGGTTTCGCACTCGAACTCTGTGCTCCGATGTTCTACCACTGAGCTGCAAAAACTCCATGGTGAGTTATGCCAGAAGCCATTGCTACTTTCAAATGGAAGTTTCATTCTAGAGATCAAGCAAAAGACTTACCTGTACAATTGAACAGAACTTTCGGATCCACACTATTGTTATAGAAAGCCTCAAAACCTTTTTTACAGTCACATTCAAATCCTGGTCGTTTGTTCTCGCACTCTGCGTTTTTATCGATCTTATGGCAAATATGGCGATCCACTTCACATTCGTTAATATCTAAAGGGAAAAAAAGTAAATTTTCTAGGGTTAACACACTGGTTTAAAGCTACGCTTCCTCATTTGAGACTTTCTTACAAAAATTAGGATCTCATCATGTATCTGAGGCTGAATGTTGCAGAATCGTCAAGACTTCATTTCATCTAACATGCCGCTAGTCTCCTTAATTCTTTTCTAATTTCTTTCTCATGCTCATAACTTTGTTTCTTTTTTCTCCATTTTTTCGTGAGAAAATTTGAAGCGATTCTAATAGAAGTATCAGTCAAAAACCGTGTGTTTTACGCAGAAGTTTAGGAGCCTACAACATCGAAATTGAGATGCAATGAATATATGAAGTTCATATATTTTGAACTGCGGTATTAGATACGTATGATGTGCGATCCTCGCAGTAGATAGCGCTATTTATGCAATAGCGAAAATCAGACCTGAAAAAAATCACGCCTGTACGGGACTCGAACCACTGACCTCTGCGATACTAGTGCAGCGCTCTACCAATTGGGCTTACAAGCCAACTGGGAGCAGGCCGTTAAGTTGATTCGTAATAAAATTTTTCAGGTCTGATTTTCGCTATTGCATAAATAGCGCTATCTACTGCGAGGATCGCACATCATACGTAACATCGAAATTGTCGATGTCACCGTGACATTTAAGTAGATGCTATTTCTACCTGAGTTTCAACGTTGAATTTGCCGCTCCAGAAGTAAGAACATAGACAATAACCACCCGAGCAAAGACGTACATCAGCAAAAACTCAATTCACATACCCTCTGAATTTTTAAACCAAGTAAGCCAAGCATTGCGTTACAATGCGCACCCCGTCGCGATCCTCCCTTCCCCCCACAAACTATTTTGTCACTAGTTAATCTTAATGAGAAGCTTATTAACCCCTGATCGCAACTTACCTTTGCATCTTCTTTCACGATCGTCGTATTTGTATCCATGTGGACACCCACAATAGTAAGATCCTGGTGTATTTATACAATATGCACTGCTCCAGTAGCAATTGTTTTCAAATCTACTCTCACATTCGTCAATATCTGAGGAGATTAAAAATCGTTTTTACTCACACTTTATGATAGTCACAGAGAAGTTACCTTCACTATGAATATTTTTTTAGCTTTGATTTCTTTTATTTTTTTGTATTTTCTGTACGCATTTTACTGCTGTTTCGATAGCCGAATGGTATGATTGGAAAAATTCGTTATTTTAGCGATGACCATTCTTATCGAAGTAAAAAACGGTATTGTACCTCGCCTAAAATATGATATTAAAATCTATGTCGTATTTCTCGACACTCCACCCAACACAATCATAATGAACCCCTTCACTTCCCTTTCCCACTCCCCCTTAGCTCAGCCCAGTCCCCCCTCCCTTTCCTCCTTCACCATCTGCATTATTCAGTCTCAAAATGATGCATCTAAGGAAGAGAATAAATGAAAAATATCATACCGTCACAGGTGTTATTGATGGCATTGTAGCGAAATCCTCCTTCGCAAAGGCAATCATATGAACCAGGAGTGTTTTTGCATTTGGCATTCTCTGGGCACTTGAAATAACCTTCTTTGCATTCGTCTATGTCTGAAAAGTAAACAGTTTGCGTTTGTTGATATCATCAAAAGCCTTTTCACATCAATGAACAAATTTGCTCTGTTCACTCTACAAGGTATAACAGTTGACTTTTCAATATAGACTGGGTTGGAATACCTGATAAAACAAACGATTAACGCATAATCTGCAGTTTTTAATCCTTTCTTGATTAAAAATATTCATTAACAATGTACGAAAATGTTGTTTATTTCAAAATAACCTTTATGCCACCCCACCCCACCTCCCTGATCTCCGATGCAACCCTCTCCCTCCTCTCCCCCAACCCAAGTCAGACAATAGATATCAACATTTATAACCCACCCATTAATCTTGGCGCGATTTTATTGGTTACTTTACGTCACGTGGTGCAAAATCACAGGACAGTTATCACGCAATAACCCCCGTCCGCGTCGATATTTGTCCTCCGATTTTTTCCGTGAAAAAGAAACATAGTCAACACAAGAGTTTCAACTTTTCCGTTCTCCTAGTTATATGTAAGGAAACCAAACACGTTTTTTTGAGTCTAGCGATAGTGACATTAAGGAGCTGGTCGCAAAAGCTGTTCCGGAAAGTACAAAAAAGATAACAAAATATGCTGTCAATGTCTTTGAAGGTGAAGAAAGTTGCGAGTTGACTTTTAAAATGTAGTCCTACACAAATTTGAATTTAGTCATTTTGTAAAATAGAGAATTAATACACTGTGATTTCTAACTATAAAATAAACCAACCGTTCTCGCCCAACTTTAGTACATCGGAAAATGTGAGCCAAAAGCGCCAAGTTTTCGAGTTTTTTATCTAAGGGGCGTTATGAGAGTTAATTTCAAATGACAGCTTGTCAAGTTTTGGTCCAATCACACTGAAAATAAAGTTATTTAAACCAATCAAATGTACTTGCTTGCTTGCGTCAATCACGCGCATTCTCCATCCGATCACCACTGGCTTTTTTACTGTGTTTACGCGCAGTTTAATTGCGATGTGAAAATTAATGGGAGGGTTCTAAAATAAATAAACCCCGTTCTGGCTTGCTGGTATGTCGGCTGATAATGTCCGCGGCTGAGAGATTGTCCTCAAAATTTCATATTTGCCCTCGAAGCTTCGCTTCTCGGCCAAATATTCATTTTTCGGACAATCTCTCAGCCGCGGACATTATCAGCCGACATACCAGCCGCCCGAAGGGGTTTATTTACTAAATATGGTTGGGTTTCAGGTGACGTCACAAGCTTTGCTGAAGTTAGTGTCCGCCATGTTGGTGTCCCTCGGGTGTCAAAGTTATGAATAATTAGTCGATTTCTATAGTGAAGCCCTCTCTCTTATTGCCGTATTATTTCGCCAACTACATGAATATCCAGGAAGAAAAAAGCGATAAAAGTATCTGGCATTCATCTTAAGGTATCCCAGTGCTCTCTGAGTATGCCGAAAGCTGAGAGAGTGGGAAGGAAAGATGTTTGCAAAAGATCTCGGTCATTGGGGTTGACCCTGGAAGCATACCAGCCGAGAAGTTCAGTCCAAAATGCTTGCCTCCTGTGGAAGCGTCGGACTTGCTGAGTTACTTCGTTCTTGAGACCAGCTTCTACACCAAGAAGCAGTTCAAGGCGTTCAAGAGTCTAGAGGCGTTTAATCAAATGGTGTCGGGATTTGTAACCTCAGTTGTAGGCAAAGTAATCGCCGGCAAGTATGCCGTGAGAGCACGAGTTTGGCATTCCCAGCATATGAATGATCCTTTAGTGAACATTTGGGTAATTTCCGAAAACGATGGGACTATTTTGTCAGCCCATTGCTTGGGATGCAAAGCTGGACTGGCTGAGTCATGCTCACATATCGCGAGTGTTTTATTTATGTTAGAGGCAACTACTAGAATTCATGTCAAGGTCGCTGGGTGTCACGAAAACTCAGACACCGAAAACTCAGGTCCCTCGAAGTGTTCTCCAAGCTTCCGAAGTGCTCCATAATTCGATAGTGCATAGCATAAAGCATGAACCAATTTTTTATAATATAACCGGTGGAATAATGCAAAAAATCCAACGCGAAAGACGAACAACAATATCAAGAGTGATTCTTCAGTGAGTCGAATCGTGACGGCGCTGATGCCGAGTCTTCTTTCGCGTTGTTTTTTTCTTTCTGCCTCATTTAAGAACTCTAGCCCAAGGGTCGCAAAATTGTCTTCGTTTTGGGACTGGTGGGCCGAGTCTCTGTTTGTATCCATTATTATCGCGAAATATTTAAGACTTTTAACAGCGCGACAACAAGGATCTGTGCGACGAAGTACAAAAAGGTAAACAAACGTCCCTTTCGGCTCGTCAAAATCACGCCACATTTTAATACTTTGGTGTTGGAGCGAGCGCATTTGATCCCGTTAACTGTGAATGAAAAGTTCAAAATTAACGGGGAAAATGGAGGAAATCTAAGCTAAATGAAGTCTTGTGTCACTCTAAAATGTTTTAATACTCAACCATCGGACGATTTTGCGAAACGTGCAACTTGCGGCCTTGCTTTTGCTGCTTCCGTTGGATGAAGACCCAAAAGGTCAAAATACACGAGGGATTACCAGGAGTGATCATGAGTCGAGTTTATCTCTTGAATTTTCGAGGAGTCTGAGTTTTCGGGGTGTGAGTTTTCGTGACACCCCAAGCTTACTTGCACTCAGGTAAAATGCTCATGGATTTTGCCGACATAGGTCAATGAAGTGCCGTATGCGAGGGCTAAAGACATCGATTTCTCATCGGCTAAGAAGCTCAAAGAAAAGCTCGACCAAAAAATCGAGGATCTACAACAGCCGCAAGCCTCGAAAAATACAGCAACTTCTAGTTCCTCCTGTTCTTCCCCTTGATTTGTGATGATCTTAGGTATAGCGCATTAGATCATATATATAATGAATTTTGCGCTATAAAAATAATAAAATTATTAAATTATTATACGAAAAAATCCTTAGTCTTTATGCTTTCCACTTTTGCTCGAACAGCCAACAATAATGCATAAAACCATCCCTTCTTTCTCACATAAACTCTTCGTTAGATACGGTTTGTTTACGCTCGAGGGACACCAAGATGGCGGATAGTAACCGATGCTAAGGTATTGGTCACGTGGGTGAAACCCAAGGATAGCTTACCATCACAGTATCGTCCGCGATATCCGTTGGGGGGACAGCGGCACTCGTATGTTCCACGAAGGTTAATGCAGGCCGAATTACGATGACAACGGTCTGAGTTAAGGCTGCACTCGTTTATATCTATTTGAAAAGTAAACAAGAGAAACACGAATTAGACAAAATAATGTTGAGTTATAGCGACAGAAACGAGACGTTTGGTGCTACCAAAAGCAAATTCAGTTATTACAGACATAGAACTCAACATACAGAAAAAGAGCTCTTCTTTCAGCATTGGAAAAATGTTAACCAAGGTTGGTGTTCCTGTTAATTAAGGTTCAAATAGATCTCTCCTTTTTAGATATGGCGCAAATCAGTTTTATAGGAGTTGTTTGCATCGACAGGGCAACATTTCTATTTCAAGGGGCCTAAAACCTTTCGTACCGAGATTTCAAAGCTAATTTTCCTTACCAATTCCTTACAACTCTTACGGGGTCAGTTCTGAGAAAATAATATTTATCAAACAAAAATCGCCTAACTATCTCTGATAAAGTGTATAAATATGACGAGAGGAATTACAAAAGTTTGAATATAAAGGAGAAGTTTTAATTGGACTGTTCTGTGGACAAGTCAAACGTGTTAGTATCTAAAATTATTTTAGACTAGATTAGTTTTACCTGTCTCCACAAGAAAAATGATATGTCTAATGATCCACACCAAAGAGTGACGGAATATGACAAAGCTGTACATGGGATCTTCGCCGCGTAGCTGAAACAAGCGCTCCAATTCCATGAAATGGTATTCCCGAATGATTTTCAAGTTGTCTGATGAGTAGTTTAAACCATTAAGAGCAAAGAAGTAGCGAACATCAAGATGAAGAATTTCTATGATAAATCGTTCAATTGTGAATGTGTAGACAGTGGTAATGTGCATAGCATTGATCTGGGACACAAACGCCAAGGTCTTGTTGCTTACTACCTCATTTAACTCTAGCACAGACTGCCTAGTCTTGTTAAGGAAGGAATCAAGTTGGCACATGGACAAGTGCGAAACCGGGACTTGAATGTCCAGGGAATTCACCAAAAAGTGCTGGCTTACACCCAACATCTGACTCATGACTTCGAACGTGCGAATTATCAGCAGTTTCCGAATCACCACGTGAAATTCTTGAACGGTGAGATTGTAAGACAAATCAGCTTCAGTTTTATTGATTTTTTCTGCGACTTCGGCCAGAGTCATATTCAAATTGTTTGCGTAACGTACCAAGGTGTATCTTGTGCAAAGGACTTCAATTCTCAAGGGGCTCAGATTATGAAAGATGATCTCAGTCAAATTGAAGAACTCGATCAGGACTTCAGCAGTGACGTTGTAAGACATCAATATTTTCCGTACTTCATGTTTAGCATCCTCCATCGCTTCCCTGTTAAGTTCAAAAATGTTTTTCCTTGTCTTCACGATGAACGTTACAAGTTGTGGATACAACTTGTAGTCGTTAAACCGCATAACTGTCTTATTCAACAGTTCTGCAAATTCTGGTAAGGTAATTTTGAGGAGCTCCATGTCTTTCGGGGTCACGTCTATCAGAAACGCAGTTAAGTAACGAAACTCCATTGGAATTTTGGAACGCACCAGATCTAATATAGTTGTCATATTATCCAGGTCATCCTTAAGTTTGCTCACCCAAACATCCAACGAATGCCGCACCAAACGGATTCTCATTTGAAGTCCACTGACGTAATCTTTACCTAGCTCCGCGATCTTTATCAAGCGGAGGAAGGAATAGTGTTTGACTTCATCTGTATCAGGCACAGCCAAGATGGTGCCAAGTTCTTTCGCGGTCCGGTTCAGAAATTCAAAAGCTGATAAACTGATCTCCAAAGCCCCAGAAATATAACTAACGTTTTCGGTTTTTAAGAAATGCAGGAATAGCTTCAGAATGGGTGTTGTATCCAAGCTGACATTCTGTATCAAGGCTAGTTCTTCCAGCGTTTCACTCCCTGAGACTTTAAAAATGCCGAGTGTTTGTTGCAAGGCCAAAATTCTTCGTAAAACAGTTTCCACCTCGGAGACAAATACACCTTGGAAAACATCTTCGAATGTGATTTCTTTAAACTGAGATGTATTCAGCAGAAACAGAGAAACCTCGGGCAGAGTGAATTCCAAGTACATCAAGCATCCTGTGGAGATATTATACATAGATGCAATCTCTTGTTTGGACGAGCTGTTGGCGAGCTTGCTGAGGAGTGCCAAAATGGTTCGTGGCTTAGAGCTGTTTGTGTAGTTGTGATATTCGTAAACTGTTTTGTTCTCCAGCTCAGTCAGGTTAAAGGTCATCCTGCATTCTGAACTTAGAGTAATGTTTTCCGTTGCGTTTATTTCCATGTATCCAACGAAAAGCAGCAGACACCATAGGATACCCTTGGCAATGAAACCGCTTGTGTCTAGAGCTCTTCCCATCCTTTGACAATCCTCTAGCCTTTGAAAATAGGTATTTTAATTCAATATTTTAAGAAAATATTCGATTGAATTTTTGTAGAAACCTTAATAGATGCTCATTTTATGAGGTTTCTCAATTTTTTAACTTAACGCAATATACCCTGTCGGGACACTGCTCAAAAAATGGAGTGTACTCGATCCAAGTGCCTAAAACCAAGAAATTTTTACAGAAAAAATCCCGATATCTAGAGCTACATACTGTGACGAGTAAAATTAACTTCCCTTCCTAATAAAAGGAAAGCATAACTTTTAATTTGGCGAGATACAGAATAGGAAAAGCTCTCATCATAAAAAATGAACGACGAACATAATTACGGAGATGAACAGATGAATAACCTTGAGAACGGACCAAACGTGAAAATAAAGCAGTCACGTTTCATTTACTCAAATCATTATTAAGAACAATTCACTTGTACCCTGGCGTCAGCACAGCAAACACGTAGAGACAATTTTCATGCCCTCAGGCGATGGAAACAATATTTTCTTTCGAGGTAATTCTAGATGTTTTTTCTCTTCAGACAATGCTGTAAGAGTGACTTTGCCAGCGAGAGAACAAGTGAGTCTAATCGCAAAGAATCATTTTTAATAGTTGATTTTCGAATGCATAGGTTTGTATAATTTGCCGCAACATTTTAAAATTGGATAAACTGATCACCAAAGGAGGTAGTCAATATTGGCTGAAGAATTAGCATTAATGCTGAAGAAATAAAAGCACCCAAGCTTGGGTGACATGAGAGTAGAAAAATGGACTTTTATGGGTTAACCTTTCTAATTTTGAACTTTATTGCTCGATTTTTTGTTCGTAGCTTTCGAGAAAGTTTCTTTTCACCTGGAGGCCATGGTTTGCTAATCCGTAAAGCCCTCCATGTATCGATCTACTAATGTGAGGTTACAGTCTCCGAACAAAATAACGACGTGAGGCCAAGGGTGGCATAGCTTATTCTATATCATTTATGGACTTCGTTCGATCTTTAACAATCGTGGCTTCTAAACAAAAGCAATTCACACAAAAACAACTTTTGAAGCAAAGTCTGTGTTTCGTTGGATGTTCGTTTCACTCCCAAGAAGTCACAGCAGTAGAAGGAAGTCCGCTACTTCTTAATTCTAAGTCTGACACGACTTGAAGTAAAAGCTACTTCACGTGTACGTTAAGAGCATTGGTCGATGTTTGGTGTGCAAACTTCCTAGAGCAGGTTTGTAAAAAAAGACCACAAAAACAATCATCTTTCTGCTCTGATGAGTCCCGTACGCATAATCAGGCAACATGACGCATGAGATTTCAGAGGCGAAGGTTCAAGAATGTTTTGGGCAAAGCTTTGTCACGTCGTTGCCAAAATACAATTACGAGTGGTCCAAAATGTGATAACCATTTTCTTTATCAAGCCTGTTGACCAATAAAAGTTACATAAATCACGTTCGAAATTTAGTGTGGAACCCTCCGGCATCTCTACTCTGAGAGCAATAACAATAATCTTTTAAAATCACAATGCTAGAATCTTTCTTTCACTTGAGTCTTCTTTATATTCGATCGCATGCTCAAAATTACCATCAATTTATACGCAACTAGGCCGAAATGACAATTTCTGAAACTGGTAATCTAGATGAATTGGAAAGTTGTTGCGAAATAAGTAGACGTTTGTGAAGAATGCTACCAAATTAAAACGTCGGTGAGGCCTGTGAAATGCGATAAACATCAGTTACGAAATGTTCAAACTTTCGAAACGCAAACAAGTACTTGTGCCTTCCTTACTTAATCGTCTTTTAGCTTTGATATATGAAACTGCGGAAATAACTGAAATAACTGTGGGTCAAGCCTGAACAAAACTCCCTAAAAACACCCGAGTAGCTGCCGTCACGGTCTGCAGAACTTGTAAACTGAAGCCTGAATTTTTAAAGGTCGTTCACGGTACAAGACAATCTTATAAAATGTTTCTTTGCCATCCTAGTCCCTTGTCATTTTTTAGTTACTCTACCTTACCAAACGGTTTTTTTTTTTTTTTTTTTGTCGTGGAAAATGACGATCGAGAAACATCGTGGCGTAGGAGTATAGGTATTTCGTGAATCTACTGAAATTACTATAGCCGTGTTAATTCTTTTCTTAAAAACAAAATTCAAATGTCGATTAATTTAAACTTAGAAAATGAGTCTTAAAAATGCACGTTTTGTAAACTTTTACCATAACCTCTAAACATATACAAATCCTTAAACAATTTGGCTAATACTGCTTAACGAATTCCTTTGTATCCAGTTGCGGAAAAAATTGTTTTGCTCAAATACAACCAACGCTTATTTCAATATGAACTCTGCCCCCTCATTAGAAGACAACGAGCAAAGAAAGAATTCTCGAGTTCATTTATTTCTCACTATGCAATAGCATCGAACGGGGAAATTCAAATCACGGCCCTTCCGTTTGCAATTCAAACTATATATGACTCTAGCTGCTTTTAATTAAAGGTATCAAAGCATTTTGGTTCCTTCTCACTGTCATTCTGGTTTTACTCTCACTTAAACTGACCCTGGGTGGTTTGTGGGAACGTAGTATTCATAAAAACGTGCAATTTACAAGCTGATACTGATCAAGAACAAGATAATACAATTAACAATACTATTACAGATTAAGTCATATGAGGTTTTCCTTGCAGCCGAACCCGAAACTTTTACTCAGTCAAATTACGTGACCGGCAACGAGTGCAAAGTGAACGGTGGAGCTTACCGTCAGTATACAGGTGTACTGTGGGACTGTTAACTGCTTCACTGTCCGCAGCTGGGGAGCAAAGAGAGTCAAATGAGCGGACGGTTATCTTAATGGGAATGAATCAGTGAACTTAATTCTTGATGATAAATAAAAAAATTGCAAACTGCGACTCCCTCAACCATTAAAACAATTCCTTTTATTTTTCGCCATCGAGGCGTGCACATAAACACTTCGTTTAATTCAAACTATATTGGACATGACATATTGCTTCAAATAACTATGATGAAACACTTTTTCTCTCTATCTACAAAGTATCTTATTTTAACGAGTTGGCAATAAGTCTTGTTCTAAACACAAACCTGATGTTTTTCGATGCATCAAATACCTCAAGCATGGTGACGTTTTGCTTTTTAATCAGTGTTTTCGCTTCAAATTGTTTCCTTCTTACGACAAGAAAATTTCAGTAAATTCTAGGACATAACTATTCTATTACGTCAGCATCTACATCACCGAGATGTGTTCGACATGTTTGAAAAACAAAATAATCCGGTTTTATTTGGTAATTGTCTTTTCGGCGGATTTACGAAATAAAGAGAGTTCTAGAGGGCTTTTCTTCTTTGATTTTTTAGCCCCTTGATAATAACTATTTGTCATTCAAAAGGGCGCAAATAACGACGAATAAGTTTATAATAATAATAATAATAATTTATTACTTTATAGTGCTCTTTTTAACATATAATGATCAAAAGCGCATTATAAGCAAATCTATGGCTTGTTTGATCGGAATCACGGAAGGTTGGCAAAGTTGTGTTGTTTTTCAGCGATGAGGACCAGCATATCAACATGAGAAACATCTGAAAATTGTTAACTTCGAAGTTTCCGCCAACGTTCTGATCTTTACGCCTTTATACGTGGAATCAAACTCTCCGCTTAACATACTCAACTTAAAGCGCCAGTAATCACAGCTTTAAGTCGCCAACGTTCTGATCTTCACTCCTTTGCACAAGGACGCAAACCATAGTTAAGAGAGGGGACTGGTTATGAAGGCCGGCATACATCAGAGAGCTAGGTTATTGTTCGAGTTTATCGAAGCCAACCAAGCGTGACCGTGCACACACATTCAAGATGGCGGGGAGCTAAAAGACTTGTGTACGTGGTTTGATCTGTTTCTAAAGCGTCACGATGTAGTTCTGTCCACCGGGACAGTTTATTTAAGTATCTAAACTCGAAATTACAATGCCTGGCGACAACTGTGCCGTGTTTGGTTGCGGTACGTGTCGTATAACGAAAGGAATGGGCATATTTAAGTTGCCCTCGCTGCGAAATGCCAAGTATGAAAAATGGCGCAAAGAGTGGCTGAATCAGCTGACCAAAACAAGAATTATCGACAAAGATTTCCAAAGTCAAATCGATAAAGGAAATGTATTTACATGTGAGAAGCATCTCGATCCTAAGGATATCGAAACGTGTAAGTATTCGAGTAAAATATCAATCAACTGGTACCAGGAGAAGATCAAGAGATAACTCTTAGTCCAATGACTATATTTGATGGATGATTTTTGTGCTCACCCTATTGTATTAACTAAACTATACTTGTTACCATTTCAATTAGCTGAAAGTAATTATAAACCGTGACAAGTATTTATTTGATTCCAGAGAGATGAGGAACATGGGTTTCATGCATACAGTCAGTAACAGCTTTTAAATGTAATGATAAAATGTTAATTTTGTATAACATCAATAACAATGTTTCTTGGGAAAAGTATAAGCCAGGTAACTTTTAATGCTCATTAAAATCCTCTGAGTCAATCAATACAATTTTAGCAATATGGTGAAAAGTCATTAAAATTTATATTGGACTAGGACTGCCTGTCATTTTCAGATTCTTTACAAGCTCTGCTTATTTCCTTACGTGGTGCTTTGGATTTCAACTGCTTTGCTTGTACCTTATGCTTCTGTATGATATCCTTTGCGAAAGAAAAGGAGCGGACTCTTACATACAGTTGAATGATGTTATGTAGTACATCTTTGTCAACAGTGCTTTCTGCTGTAAGTTCAGCATCAGACAAAATTAAATGATATGCAGAGACTACATCTATGTCATGGGTAGATCTTGATATAATGTCAGTACAATCAAGCTTTCTTATGTCAGCCTTTGAAGTTATATCCCTAAAATAGTGCTCAGCTCTTTCAAAAATTGTTTGGGTATTCTTTTTTATTGTCCATAAGCCTCCACGATTTAAAGATGAAGTTAGCCTCAGGCTATCTGAAACAACCTGGTCATCTGACTTTCCAGCCTTAAGAATTGAGATTGCTTGCTCAATTTCCGGTGATTTTTTATTTTTTTTATGCCAGTTTGTTATGAAGTTTATGTAGAGTATATCCTCCTATGTAATATAGTCCAGCTTCTTCTTCAGCTGAGAGTTTAGTTAATGGTGCAAAAGTACAAATACTAGAGTCTTTGGCTTTCTCCTTGCTGCCAGCCAATATAAAATCTGCCACTTTGGTAGATAGCAAAATGTCGCTGCATCCCTAGACAACCCCTCAAAATAAATTACTGCATTTGAAACTACTGCAGAGTAGAATGAAGTATAGAATCGTTCCGCGTTGCCAGACTTGACCAAGCGACCATACATGTTTTTGATTTCGCTTATATCTCCATTTGCTGGATTTATTTGGTAGGTATTTATTTCCTCTCTAATCGAACTTGGAATCAATTTCTTTCGAACTATTTTGGCTTTTGCTTTGTGGATGATTTCACAATAAATCTTGAAGGTGAACTGCTCTGTTTCCCTTGGCTTTTCGGACGAATCTGCACTTTATTGGTCTTAGTGCTTCGCTGTTTTGTGTCGCTTTAACCCACTCTTGCTTTTGCACTTCTTGGAACACAGTTCGCATACTAGGTCATCGAATTCGACCTATTACAAATAGATATGATATTAAAAAGATTACAGAATACCCGACATGAAAGCACGATAAACAGTTGAACTCGATCTTGTCAAACATACTGAAATGGTAATAGCAAAACAGTTGTTTTCTCTCGCTTTTTAAACTGACGAGGAAGGTTATAATACTTATATCAGATACAATGGATATATGAAGTTCATATATTTTGAACTGCGGTATTAAATACGTATGATGCACGATCCTTCGCAGTAGATAGCGCTATTTATGCAATAGCGAAAATCAGACCTGAAAAAAATCAGGATCGTGCATCATACGTATTTAATACCGCAGTTCAAAATATATGACCTTCATATATCCATTGTATCTGATTTATCATCACGGGTTTATTACGAATCAACTTAACGGCCTGCTCCCAGTTGGCTTGTTAGCTCAATTGGTAGAGCGCTGCACTAGTATCGCAGAGGTCAGGGGTTCGAATCCAGTATAGGCCTGATTTTTTTCAGGTCTGATTTTCGCTATTGCATAAATAGCGCTATCTACTGCGAAGGATCGTGCATCATACGTATTTAATACCGCAGTTCAAAATATATGACCTTCATATATCCATTGCGTCTGATTTATCATCACGGGTTTATTACGAATCAACTTAACGGCCTGCTCCCAGTTGGCTTGTTAGCTCAATTGGTAGAGCGCTGCACTAGTATCGCAGAGGTCAGTGGTTCGAATCCCGTATAGACCTGATTTTTTTCAGGTCTGATTTTCGCTATTGCATAAATAGCGCTATCTACTGCGAAGGATCATGCATCATACGTAATACTTATATCGTCAGCAGCTTCTGTAAAGTATTCATCTAGCTCTTCTTCTTCTTCTAAAATGTCTAAAATGGCATCAAAATCGTCTCCGAAAATAAAAATTTCACAATTATCCGCCATGTCGCCTTGTAGTGCAAATCAAGGATGTGCACGTTCGCGTGACGTCACGGTACGTTTCAACCTCAGGAGCCGAACAATAGGTCGGCCCTCTCATGTATGCCGGCCTTCATAACCAGTCCCCTCTGTTAACTATGCTCAAACTCCTCACTTAACATGCTCAACTTGAAGCGTCAGTGATCACAGCCTTAGTTAGCTACTGTGTCAAACCACAAAAGGCAGTAACTCATGATATTGGATGCGACTGAAACGGAAAATGCCGAGTATCCCAGTGTGTAAGCCTTAACAAGCTCCCAGGTTACTTTCGTTCTCTACAGAACGAGCTCCCAGGTTACTTTCGTTCTCTACAGAACACACTTGCGACTTTTGTCGGGAAGAAACATTAAACGATAACTGTTTCGCTCACCGCTCTCCTATTAAACTGTTTTAAAGATAAATAGAGGTCTCCTGTTTTGCCGTAAAATTTCTTTTTAATTCCATGTGTGTCTGATGGTTATCTAAAAACTCGCTCCAGAGCGTTTTTTTTTTCAGTCTGCGAGCGACGGGGCACATGTGAAACGAAAAATGTCCTGGGGAACAGTTTGGAAGTAAATGACTCTTTTTCTTCCAAATAATCATGACGATATCATCATCATGTTAGGATCATAATGATTAACAAAACATTCATCAACAAAATTAAATTGCAGCCGTTTTTTATTTCTTTTCCTTTTTCCTTTCAGAAACGTTCTATGCACCTTTCCTTTTGGTCAGTCTAAGACCCAATTGGAAATACTTTCGTCTTTTGCGAAGAAGTTTGAAGATTTTGCCATATCAAAATTATTTCAGAAATTCAAAATTGAATACTTTTGCAACTATTTTGCCAGGAGGTCTGAAAGTTTTGCTCCATCACAGATTCACTCTTTTCCACCTCAGTGCAGGGGAATTAAAATTGTTGCGTCTAAGAACACAGTTAAGAATTTCTAAGTGCTACTTCGCTTTCAAATAGCGCTAAAATTATATAAAAAAAAATTTCTATATAAGATTCTACATACGCTATAAATCTTTGGTGACTGCTTCATTGGAAGCAGTTCATGCAATCAGAGTCAAGCAAGGTCAAGAGGCGTTGCAAAATATGAATTAAGGCGATTTTTTGAATAATTATGGCGATGCACCAAGGCCAGATATTAAAATATAATTTTTGAAAAATCGACAAAGGTTTTTCCATCGAATATCAATGACAACAGTGTCTTGGGAAAAATATTGCTCCGTTGGATATCACCCTATTAATTTGCACCAGACATGTGGGCACACTTTCGTCATATGAGGTCTCTTGATTTTGATTTCCTGCAAAATGTTTACAGAGTAAAGAGTGACTGAGCATGCGCTGAACGCAGCACGAACCCAGATGCATTCTATAGAAGGAAAGGAATATCGCACTCATCTCCGAGGAAATACATGATTATTTTTCCAATTGATATTGTCAGTTCGACCGCGGTGTTAAAATGAAAGGAATTAAGGATAATGGAAATGCTAATCGTCTCGCGAATTACCGGTTTGTGATAACACGTTTCTGTTCTCACAAAAAAAATAAACCCAAGTGCCTTAAATGCCAACTATGAATTAAGACAATATTTCTGGGAGCACCTTAATTTGAAAAATTGAGTTTAATCTTTGCCTCATTTGGTTAAATTTGTGGTAAGCTTTCCTGTTTTATTATTTTACAGCAAGGAATGAAAAAAAGTCAGACAGCAAAAAGCGGATAAGTCATGAATAGTAATATCAGTGTTTCCTCTGCTGGCGTAAGTAAGAACAAAAAATCAATTATAAAAAGGGAACATATAGAGATATTGTCGTCGTAGTAAAATCTATTAGTCGAATTTTTTTTTCTTTCTGATGAATGGTGCATTTGGTTATCGCAAAAATTCACATTTATTATCTTCTTAGAACTAATTTGTCTTTTTCAAGATCACCCTTATCATCCCACTGTTTGCAAATGCAATATCCACCGAGTTTTGTCTGTATTAGGTTACCCCGAAAATTAACGAATCAAAAAGAGTTTGTTTGAGGCAGCTGTCGACAATCCATTGTTGAAAGCGATTGGAAACGAGGGTGTTTGTCAGCCGGACTATAATTAACCCAGTCCAAGTCAACGTTTCACCGAATCGTTGGCACTTTGCTCTTTTCCTTTACCGATATCTCCGGAAATTAGTGACACGTTGGGCTTTGCTGACTGACAATCCGATTCGCGGTGTTTTGTGTTCGTGCGCGTGATCGAACTAACGAATTTGTTATGTTAACCGAAATGTGAAATTTTTTCAATTTGTTTGTTTTCTGCCTCACAACTTCTTCCCTACGGTTTTTCGCTGAAGTGAAATGACAGTCGAAATGTGGACTTCAAGCCAGCAGAGTTAGATTCAACATGGGTGTAAGGAAAATGTGCATTGTTATTTTTCCGCGAATCTCCATCTTTGTTGTGTTGGTTTGCGGAGTTTTGGTCAATAATGCATCTTCTGTGAATGTCGGTGAGTTACGAAACTGTCTGGTTTTTCTAATATTCAGTAATTTACATTAAATTGGCAACGGTTCACTGTTTCTATAGGTTCAAAGTTTGCAACGCATCTCTCAATCTGCCGTGTTCTACAGGAAAAGCCGAACCTTTTTCAAACTAAAATCGTTACATGCGTTCGTTAAATAAGTTGCGTGAGAAAAAAATACTGAGTGTTCAATGTTTACAACAGGACTAATGTCCTTTTAGGATTAAAACGACAATACGTTTGAAGCTTGCGTAAGGCAAAATGGGGATCCTTCATCTTTTTGTGATAAAAATTTCAATTACAGTCGCTTTGGGAATCACAAAGGAAATGGAATCTTCATCACAAAGCCTTGTTACGTACATAGTTTGAAAAAGTGATAAAGCTTTTACGACGATGATTTCTTGAAAGCGTAGACCTATTGAAAAATATCTCATCCCACTATCTTTATGTGGAATGATTACTTTTTCATCCTCTTGTCCTTTGTTTGGCAAAACCGATAGAGAGACCAGCGGGGCATTTCTAATCCTTTCCTCGGCATTTTCACTTCTTTTTTCTTTTTGAAAAATTTATACGTCAGCTGTAGACTACACTTTTGTTTATCATACTGTGTTTGTACATTTTCCCTGTGTTTATTCTAGTTCGCGCGTCTTCTGATTATTCTCTCCAATATCCCAATGTTCTCACAGTTGCAATTGTGAGCTCTTGTGTTTCAGCGCAGTCAGACGATAAAGGAAAGATCCTAGAACGACAAATTTTCAACTTGGCGTTGTAATTCACTCAGCTAGGAAAGCTCAAGTTATAAATTTCACATTTTACTTATCATATTTTAGGGTTAGCCTTTGAAGTTTTTCAAAACACTCTTGGAACCACTTTTGATTCGGGGCCTTCCGACCGACCTTTCGCATGAACTTATAATAGGCCTGAAAATAGGTTTGTGGCCTTCGGGAAATACATTTTTTCATACTAAGTTTCATATTTTGATGACAAGCAGTTTCTTATTCAGGTAAGATCATAAAGATCAGATAAAGCATTATCCCAAATGGATTTCCCCTTCGTTTATAAACCCTCTTTCCATCAAAAATCCATCTTAACAGATTCAATTAATCTGAAGAGTCCTCTCTTTTCAGGTTTTATATCACATTATTGATAGGTTCTTCAAATGTCTTTCTAGTCTAATTGCTTTCTTGTCTAAATCTCAACCTTCCTTACCATAGTTTAATATTGCTCAATTTTGGAATTTTTTTCTTTCTCTTCAAAAGAAAACCTCAAAATAGGGTGCTTTACAGAGTCTCCTGCAAATCGGAAGTTCCGAATATCTCCGGGAAACTATCGCCCCTGGAGTCTCACACCGTACGATTGCGTAAGACTTTGCGGCAACTTGAAATATCCTCTCTCCGCTCTACAAAATGGCGACTTGTGTTTTTGTGCCAATTCGTTCAATTCTTCGCGTCAGCAAAGCTCAAAATGTACCCTAAACTGTACCGGCGACATCAGCTACCATTGCGGAGGAACTTGGGAGAATTTAGTGTACAACTCGAGCTCTTTCATAGACAAACTAGTGATAAACTACTCCAGTTCTCTCACCGTTTTCAAGTGGATTAATTTAAGTGCGGTTTTCGTCAATAGAAGCTATCCCGATCTACGCGTTGCTTTCAATGTCGGAGACAGCAACGCGGAATCTCCAGGGGAGAACACAGAATTTAAATTCAGAGCTGTTTATTGGGGGAAAATTACCGTCAAAGCTCAAGCATTGAATACAAACTCGATGGGCCATGTTCAGCGCGATCTTTTCATTAAAGCCTTTCCAGGGAGAGCACAGTTGAATTGCCCTTCAGTTGTTAGTACAGAAGACACTTTCCACTGCACGGCGAAAATTTACGAAGGGACAACTTTGAAGGCAACATGGATGTTTCAAAATGAAATTGAAAGGAATATTTCGTTGCCAAGTAAGTTTCAAAATGTTTCTATGTTTGTTTTGGTTATAATGGGTTTTTCATTTAATTTTAAGCTTTGGTTGGTTCAGGACCGCACCAATTTGACAGTGTTTGTTTTGAAAAGATAAAACGCAACAAGATTTATTGCGCGGAGGTTATGAAAAATAGCATCTTCATTAACATGACTTTTCAAACAAAGCTGAGTAAATGGAACGCTTTTACGAGTGAGAAAATAAAGAATATGGTTTCTGTTTCACATTGTATTTTTATTTCAAGGGAACGAAACAACATATCTTTAAGTTTCCTAAGCAACCTGTCAGGCTGTAAGTTAAAGTTTTCCACGAAATTTGACTTACTTCTCAGCAGTAATCAAACATTGTTTTCGTTTCATTTAAAACGTACAGGTTATTTTTATAACCTAGATTGATATATGTTTTTGCAAAGAAACATCCGAGATATATATTTTAACCTTTTTTGTTTATTTTTCTTATTCATAAAGTTCTGACTGTATTTATTTTGAATGACACACCATCAAACAGAGTTGGTCCTGTTTTGAAAACTTGCGCCGGGTTTTCCACAAACTTCCCGTCTCGTGCTAAGAAACGAAAATAAAACGGGTCATTTTTCTGCGTTAACTCATGAGAGCGAACATTTCGAAGTAGTTCTCCGTTGTTTTTTTAGGGAGATTTCTCTTTACTTATATCTATATGAACGAAAACATTAAGCTTGTTCGCTGGGTTGCGAATGAGTTTTGTACCGAATTGATGTGCTGTAATCAAGGTTTCTCCTGCGGTAAGATTTGAATAGGCTGTTTATATATGGAAGAAATATTCCAACGTATCCATGCCTGATCGATGATAAAAATACATCTGCCGTTAACGACCCTAAAAAATAATAGTGCAAATTTTTGTCGTCTCCGCTAATGTAATGGACTTTTTGTTTAAAGTAAATATTCAGCAATTTCCTAAGCCGGACACACTTTTATTTGTCTAAATTTATATAATATCAAATGAAGTCCCCGCTTTACAGAACAAATATTTTCAAGATATCAAGTAAAAATGTTATAAGCGAAATAAAATGCTAGAGTCTGTCAATGTATTGAAAAAGAAATAGTAATATGGATAAATCTCCTCGTCCGGCAGGATTTTGTCTTAATGGCAATTATCGGAGAAGCTTCAAGCTCCCTTATCGAAAGCTGAAATTCTGCAATAATATCTCAAAAAAGACAAAAGTCGGAGACAAATTTTAGTCAAAATTGACAACCATCTCCGAACACTTGATACTTATTTAGATAATCATCGGTACTGTCTTTCGAATATATCTTTTATTGGCTCTGCTAAAGGAGGAACCCATCCAAGCTTTCGGCATCCTCAAGTGTATAATGAAAGGCTCCTCATTTTGAAAATGATCGAGAAATCTATATGAGATGTAAAGTTCTATGAGAGGAAATTAAACTTGTCTTGAGTATCGTCGATAAAGATTAAAAACAAATTTTGTTTCATTTTGTCTAATTTGGGACAAGTTGACATGATGACTGCTTGAAATGTTTCAGTTTAACCACAGGTAGCCCCAAGCTCGTAAAACGACATCTGTAGTCGTTGCGCAAGTGAAGAAATATAAGAATTTCTAAATAGAAAGCGTCTGGGATTCAAAACGATTGTTTGTTGCAGGTGTGACTTTTGGGTCGATTCACAGCCGTTTTGGAAGCTTTTACCTTGAACGATTTTTATTCACTCCGATTCATCAAAAATTTCACTCGTTCGCTGCGCTCACTCGTTCTTTTTTTTTTTTTTTTTTCTTTTTTTTCTTTTTTTTGTTTCGATACATCGCCACTTGTGAATAAAAATCGTTTGTGCGTACTTTTCGTGGAAAAATCTCCATTTCTTCTCCAACTGGACAAACTTCATGTTTACTCCACAGGTCCCCTTTATGTACGAGCTGGCCTGCCTATACCTCAGTGGGAATTACGAAATTTAACATCCTCTTATGATGCTGGAGTGTTTTTACTTCCCTCGTCCCAGTTCTCTTCCGAAGCGCGCCTTTTGGCTCTGGAAATATATGGTCAAAAAGCAGGACAAATAAAAGTGTTTGTAAGTGCTTTTTTTTTTGGTTCCTGATGAATGGACGTAGTAGCCGCCTTTGCAGGTTTCTTTCGCTTCTTTTTATCAAATTAAGATGAAAAAGGCTAGCACTGGTTAGTATTATTAGTATTAGTATTATTAGCGAAACAAACGGTTAAACCTTCAACTATTGCACGTAAAAATATATGTACTAAACTACTCCTCAAAATCACAATGCATTTGGCTTTAAATCATCCCATAGTTATGAAAATAGACTAAAATCTCCGCTGAAACGCGTCATCTTGATTGAATAGCCAGTCTCTCAAGGTATTTTGAGGGAAATTTTCCGCTCTAGGAAAACAAAATCTTATAAAAAATCCTTGGGTTGATTTATTCTCTATGAGAATAGGCTGATGATTTTTTTTAAACAAAGTCAGAACATTACTCTGTAGAACACTCGATTCGTGTACCCTTGAGCTCCAAAGCACCATATCTTAATTTCCGTGTCTTATAGGCAGGTCATGTTTGATAAAAGTTATAACATACAGGGCATTAGAACACGAAGATAAAGGTTAAAGTTCTGAATCTCTCAGCAGTGATTTTTTTTTTTTTTTTTTACAAAACCTTGCAGGCTATCGAGAATAGAACTGAGGAGTACAAGACAGAAAAAATAGCTGTCTTTTAATTCTACTAAGGGAGTAAGTTTCTAAAGAAACTTTGGTGCTGCGTCGGTGGGAGTAATAGGGTTATTTAGTTATATCAACTAAGTTGAAATGTAAATTGGCCACCGTAAAGATTTCAAAAGCTGACGTTAGAGCGAATGGGTTAACGCTCGAAACGTCAGCTTTTTAACTCGTTACGGTGTCCAATTTACGTTTCAAGTTAGTTGATATAACCAAATTACCTTTTAATTTTATTGTTTCGTTGTTGTTGTTGTTGTTGCTACCAGGTTGTGAGACCGGTATGTAGTTTACCAACATCCTTTTACTGTCGGGTTAATCAGTCGTGTGTGAGCCAGCCGTGTACCTCTCAGTCCACACACCACTGTGTATCTCCTGCTACTCTCTGCGTATCAAGTGCTTGCTGTGTTTCGCCCGGTGGAAACTGCTCCCAGTCCTCCAAATCAACGACACTGCGCGCAACTCACTTGAGAATCACCGCTGATCTAGGTGTTTTGACAGTCACAACAGGCTACAATCTGTTGGTTCTTTCTAAGAACCAGACTTTTGACGTTTCTCCCGGGGATATGATCGCTTGGGGACCTGCAACGGACGGAAAAGTTGCTCATAAGCCAGGGAAAAGCACGGTATACCATTTCTCGAGCGTCGATGCAAAAACCCTTCAAAGTGGATTGGATATTTATAAAAATAAGTCCGCTGAAAAACCTAACTTGGATTACATGATCAACATTATTGGATCCCAGGCCTCGATGTTCGAGCTAAACCACCAATTCAATCAATCTGGAGAACACTGGGCCCGAGTTACATATAAGGATGCCCTCGGAAATGCTTTAGAACCGATAACTCGACAGATTCTAGCTCAGGCTCCCCTCGTCAACATCGAAATTGTTTATCCATTAGGCTTTCCCTTTTATGGAGTTCAAATGAATCGCAATATGACGATGACAGTCAAAATCCCCACAGATTCCAATGTGACAGTTTCGTGGACGCTTCTTAACACAAGCACTTTGTTGAAACGCCAAGAATTGCAAAACACGGTACAGAGTTCTTTACGGATCTCGCTCAATCAATCCTTTTCCACCTTGGGGACGTACGCTATTCTCGTTGAGGCAGAAAACAAAATAAGCTCGGTCAACACGACTATTTTTGTAAACGTCCAAGACTCCATATCTTCACTAAATGCATCAATAATTTCGCCACCAGTCTATCTTGGGGCCCAGTCAAAGTTGATTTCCTTTGCCAGCGGAGCAAATGTTCGGTATGAGTGGAACTTCGGCGATGGTACGGTGACTCCCTACATTTCCAACACAACTGTTCATCACCGTTTTTCAAAAACTGGTACTTTAAATGTTTCTGTTGTTGCAACTGATCTTGCTTCCATACAGAAAACTTGGTTTGAAGTCCCAGTCCTTCAACCCTTAACAATTTTCGTACCTCAGCAAAGTTTTGTGGGATCGAAGTTCAACACTTCATGTTCACTGGTCGGTCCTTTTGAATCAGATCAATATTACTACTGGGATTTCGGAGATGGAGCAACAGAGGAAGGTGTCAATAAAACTCAAGTCTTCCACAATTATACCAGAGGGGGAAAGTACCTTGTCTCTGTAAAGTTAAAAAATGAGGTGCTTGTCAACGCAAGTTCAGAAATTCTTGTGATAGAACCAGTTTCAGGTCTTACCCTTGATAATTTTACTGGAGTTGAACTGTATGACAATCACACTTTCGTTGCCCGGACTACCAAAGGAAACAACTTAACTTACGAATGGTTTCTTCACAGTAACAATTCCATAATAATCATGATATGTACAAGCAACTCGATCGAGTTTCATTTTAACCAAACAGGTTTCTATACCATCAGTGTAAACGTTTCCAACGCTTTTTCATATGAATTCGCTTCGCTCTCGTTTTCTGTGCAACTGCGCATAGAGGGACTGGGTATCACCGCATTCCCGAATCCCGCGCCCTCTAACAATACAATAACTTTTAACATAACAAAAGGTTCGGGAACTAATGTCAAATATCGGCTAGACTTCGGAGACGGATTCGTCCTGCGGGAATTTCCCGAGAGCTACCTCTTTAATCGGACATTTCTTTCCGGCCAATGGCAAGTGATTTTTACTGGAGAGAATGCTGTTAATCATGTGATTGTGTTCTATAATGTGACCGTTCAGGATCCTGTTAAAAATATCACAGTAGGCGTACAGCCTAAGACTTTATTTCATGGTAAAGAGCTTGTGGCGTTTGGAGAAGAGACGCGTTTCTTTAGCAACGTAATTGAGGGCACGGATGTTGAATTCTGCTGGAATTTCGATGACGGAAGCAGCTCTTATACTCATAAAGGTTCTTTGCTTCCCAATGGAGGATCTAACCACACTGTTACACACACATTCCTTCAACAGGGTCCATTCAATGTAACAGTGAATGCGTCTAACGCCATAAGTGGATTGCGCACGTGGATTTTCCTACATATCCAACAGAGAATCGAAGGATTCACTTTAGCTGTGACCGACCGTGCAATTCCTGGTCAAAATATCACTTTGCGTTTTTCACAAACCAAAGGAGATAACGTTAGTTACATTATCGACTATGGCGACAATGGGACGAGTCAAATCGTCAAGACTGAGAAGGCGTTTAAAACTTATAACAGCGTGGGAGTGTATGATGTAACCGTTAAAGCGGCTAATCAAATTAGTTCTAACATAACTGTCAAGACAATCACAATACAACATAAGATTCAAGGTTTGGATTTCACTTCCACGATAAAACCAGTAGAAATTGGCTTGCCCACCGAGATATCCTGGAAAATCGCCGCAGGAAGTGATGTCAAGTTTGAAGTAGATTATTCAGATGGGAGCACTCTTCAAGTTCTGGATGCGAACGTTGAAGGAATGAACGTAACTATTCACCACAATTACACTTCTGCAGGAGAATTTACAGTCAAAATTACTGCGTACAACCTAGTGGGGCCAAATAATACTTTACAGGCCAAAGCAATGGTGGATGAGAGAATATTGGGTCTTCTCGCGCATGCTCAGAACAGTGCAGTAATTATGTTCGAAAAAGTTATAATTTTGACGTCGATTCTGAAGGGGAGTAGGGTAGACTATGAATTCAACTTTGGTGATGGTTCTGCGCCTGTTACTACAAAAAACAACTCAGTGGAGTACACGTATAGAAAGCCTGGAGAGTTTAACGTTTCAGTCACAGCTCACAATGGTCTCGGTATGGTTACTGCGTATCTAAATTCCACTGTTAAAGTAGGAAAACCAAGTGTTCCGTTAGAAATCCGCGGACTTAACGTTTCCTGCGAAGCAACTACCCCTGGAAAAGCAAGTGAAATACGGATCAGTTTCGAGTATGGATACTCGTTTTCTTGTGAAGTTGACTTTGGTGATAATTCTAAAAGGAGTTACTCGGACTCAAACCTTCCGTCCCTGCTCCTGCACAGCTATGTCAATGTCGGAAGTTTCGAAGTGATCGTGAAATGTCAAAATGAGTTAGGTGGCGACGTAGCTCAAACGACTGCCAATGTCGATGAAGTCATCACTGGGCTAAAATTCAAGAGTGGGAATGATCTAATTTATAAGGAATTTGGTCAGACGGTTAAAGTCGAATGGATTTGGACAGCGGGTACAAATATCAACCTCAACGTCACACTGCTCGGACATGTTCCAATTGAAAGTCATCAAACCGATTTGTCAGGGTTTATCCAGCTGGGAAACACATTGTGCCCGAGCCCGGGAAAATACGAAATCGATGTCACACTGTCAAATTCCGTGACATCTCCAAAAACGCTCAAAGCTGTCGTGACGTTCACAGAGAGAATAACAAATTTATCCTTGAGCTTTAATCCTGTTGCAAGAACTGGATATCCCGTGCCGTTTTTTGTTACCATTACTTCAGGGCTAGATGTGAAAGTTCTATGGGATTACGGAGATGGAAAGGACATGAGTCGGCAGAAAGGAGGCTTTGGAAGTCAAGAATTTATCTCAAGTCACGCATATATGAATCAAGGAATCTACACAGTCACAGTTTACCTGTCAAATTACAATTCTGGAGAAAATAAAACGGATATAATAAACATAACGGATCCTGTTAAAGGATTTTCCTTCCATCAAAACAACACCTTAATTTGGCCATCAAGGAAAGTGGACTTCCATTTCGTTCGTAACTCCTCTTCGCCAGACCTACTTGGCGCAAAATACAAAATCGATTTCGGAAACGGTGAGATCTCAGAAGAACAAACTATCGAGCCCAGACAAACACAGTTTACTCACAGCTTCTCCTACCACAAGCCGGGTTGTTACCAAGCTAAACTGATCATATGGAACTTTGTAAGTCGTGTCGAGTTAACGGCACCTGTTGAAATTCTGGAGCGCATCGCCAACGCTTCACTGAGAGCAATGCATTCTAAATACTCAGCTCATCCGGGAACTGCGGGCGGAGGCCCGACGGGAAATACCTTTCCATTTGAATACCCAGTGTCCTTCAGTATCACTCAGGATACGGGAACTTGCTTAAATTACGATTGGAACTATGGGGTTTATGGTGAGTTACGAGCAGTTACAACGCCAGAAACCACGCATGCTTATCCCTTACCCGGAACCTATAATGTTACGGCTAAAGTTTACAACAGCCTCGAGACTAGGTACTTACACAAAACAATTACTTTACATCATTCCATAAGAGGATTGTACTTAGCTGTCAGCGGGCCGGGAAAGCCTAGGAGCAACATCACTTTCGTGGTATTCTGTGCGAGCCTGGGAACAGATTCCAAATTCGTTTTCAACGCAGGCAATGGGAGTCAAAATGTGACTCTTGATCGCGCGGAATTCACCAACAACACCCAGTTAAAGGCGGAAAGGCTTATTCACTCAAAAATAACACTTCCATTTGATCCATCCCTCTATTACGCAAGAGTTATTAGCCATGTTTACTTAGACGAAGGAAAGTTTAATGCGCAAGTGTGGGCCTGGAACGAGGCCTCACATCAAAGAGCTGAAGCCTCGGCTCTAGTTACCTCCGAAAATGTCCCTATTCTTGTCGTTAAAGTAATTGGAGGAATAAAGAACCCAGTAAAGGATACTGCCCTGATATATGGGAGTCAGTTTACTCTGACCTCGCAAGTAACAATTCAAAGCGAAAAACTCCACGTTGTGGCTTTCAACTGGGTTGTTTACAAAGCAGACACATACCACCCTAATGTGTCATCGCCTCATCTACAGCTCCCCCCTGAGTCAGGAAGAGAAGTGGGGTAAGTAGTAATCCTCGGTCGTGAGTTTGTTGACTTCAATAAACACTAAAAATGAGGGCAGTGTGTTTCAGTTTTTCTTTTTTTATTTTCCTTATTTATCTTAATAAAACATACTGCGCGAGCTTAAAGGAGCACTCCTATAAAACCTCCCTGTAATTTGGAAACCCGAAAAATCCAAATATATTTACATAAAAACTTGAAATGTTCACTAGTTAATCGTCTCTGCATTTTTTTTTTCCGAATTGTCACACGGGAAGATCGTCAAATTCGCGATTTTCTTTTGACCCGCTTTTAGTTTACGTAATCAATTGCCAGACTCAAAAAGACTAGGGCGAGTTTTGAGCGTGACGTAGATGACTCATTTGACGCGCAAGAGAGTGGTCTTCCATATTCAAAACAGTATTTTGATCGTATATATTTCTTTTATAACACTAAGACCAAGTCTATTTCACTAAATTTCACGAGGTTTCCCTATAAAAATGACGCCAACAGTGTTTTGAGTTATCTACGTCACAATGGGAGTGACCCCTGACCGAAGATAAGTTGGCCGTGAGTTCGAAAATTAATGGCGGGACGGTTTTCAAATCGTAATTTCTCGCCCTGGAATTGACTTTCAACTAAAATTATTATTGAAAAGGTTTTATTGATCGCTAAAAATTCATATTATAATGAAATAACTGCATTTTTCGGGTTTTCAAATTATAGGGAAGTTTCATAAGAGTGCTCCTTTAAATCTGCCTTGTTTCAGCATTACGAGGTCTATTGAATTACATATCGCGTTTGACATATTTGACCCTAATCGAGTGAAATATATTTTGCAGGCTGTCTATAGATATCTTAACAAATCAATCTTCGCTGGTTATTCCCGCTTTTGGTCTGCATCCAGGCGAGTACATCTTTCAACTCAAGGTGACAATAATTAACCCGGGCATCGATAACACTGACTACACCTTCCTCAAAATCGCTGGCGCTGATATTGAGGCTAGCATTGCCGGTGGTCATTTGAGATCACATGATTGGGAACGAAGACTCCTATTGGATGCATCCGAGTCACAAGACCCATTATTTTCAGGGGACGAAGACCTATCCTTTATTTGGTTTTGCGAAATTGCCAAAATCAGCCCTGATATAAAAAAATCTGGACTTGGTTGTTTTGGCAATGGAGAAGGCCAAGTTGAATACACAGAGAAAATATTTCCAGTAGAAGCAAAGCAGCTTTTTGAATCAACTTCTTACCAGTTCACAGTAAATGTAAGTTCTATCAAGACCGGTCGCTGGTCAACAGCACACCAGACGGTAAAGGTATTAATAGGAAATCCTCCTGACATAAAAATGCGGTAAGAGAGATGTTTGTAATTTCCAATCTGTTTTAATTTTTTTCCATCGCTGGCCAAGAAAATATAATCTATCACGTCTCAAGTTTCCCATTCCATTTCTTTCTGTTGGTTACAGTTGTGTTTCCAACTGTGGGAAATACTTAGATCCTTCCAGAAGACTTCATCTCAGTACAGAGTGTCTGGATTGTGTCAGTAATCAACCTCTAAATTACACCTGGTCTGTGATGAACAGAGATACATCCGCATCCATCGCCGTCTGGCCACAGCGAGCTCTCACGCCCCTGAACTCTCCAGATGCTCTTATTCTTGCAGGAACATTTAATAATAGCGCTTCATACAGTATAAAAGTTACCGTTAATCGGCCAAACTCAGGTGACTGAATTAATTATACTAATTATTTATCAACTGATCATCTTAGATGAGCACTGATTAATCATCGATTACTGTTAACTAGCGGGTGCTAAGAGCAATCAAAGTCATTCCGAAGCCAGTATACAACGTGCTTTCTTCTTGAAAATATTAGAACAGACACTCATTCAGGCCGTCAATGTTATACAATAACGAACTGTGAAAGTTTTAGGAACGTTTTACAATTTGTACAATAATATCTTGGGATTTAAATCTATGGTGTGTTTTATTTTGAAGCTTTTACTTGGCGGGGTGGGGGGGGCAAGGACGTGACCTGTAACAGGGAGGTTGAGAAGGGTTGCGTAATAGAGTGTCTGCAAAAGAGGCGTAGCTGGGATTTCTCACAGTGATCACAGTTATGAAATTTCGTGCACCATAAATGAGATAGCTGATACTGCTGCTCCTTGTTAACCAGTGGACTCATAATTGGCGGTGGGAAAGACTGGTACTGATCCAAAACACAATTTTGACGGTAGATCGTATTTTGTAATTGTTTGGGTTGGGGTAGACTTGAAAAATATTACTTTTTGTGATATTCACTTCCTTTACACTTTTTTTGTCTGTTTGATTGTTTTTTGTTTTTTTGATTTTTTGTTTTTTGTTTTTTTCTCAGCAGTTCTTACAGGATTCAAGTGTATTTTATTCCTACTCCCAGCACCTCCCTTAATAAACTCCTTTAGTGATCCAGCAGTCGACTTAACAAAAGAGAGAACCTGAATTGAAGCTCCTTGTATCTTCTGAATTTCATGCATTTTTCTTCCTGTTTTCTTTCTACTAGCAAGTCAAGGAATCGCGGAATATATTATAGATACCAACACCCCACCACAAGGAGGAACATGTCACGTCACACCCTTGGCAGGAAAGGAACTGGATACGAGATTTAATTTCTCGTGCAGCGGCTGGCAGGATGAGCATCAACCCCTGACTTATGAGATGTTTTTTTCCCACCCAGCTGACGCCAAGGTACCAGGTTCCTCTCAGAATGGTGAACTGTTCTTCTTTGGTCCTTCATTAGTGCGCCAAGAAAAGCTACTTCCGGTTGGCAAAGATCAAGATGACTATGTCGTTAATGTTGTGGTGTTGATAAAAGACGCCTACGGAGAATTTTCGAAAAAAGCGCTGTCAGTCAAGGTATTACTTTCTTTTTTGGGAGAAAAACAATGGGATTAATATCAATCCCAGAAATTGTTGAATACTCGCGGAAACACATTCTCCATAGATCGTCCATGTTGGAAGGAAGACGCAGTCGGACGTAAGACAAACTGCTTTTGTAAAATTTTGACCAGTTGGAGGCATTTCATTATTCAAAGAGAAGAGATTCTGTTTTATACGAAGTAGTAGTAATTTACTTTGATTTTCAGTTGATATTATAAAACACGCCGATCCAATTAGACTCAAAGACACTTTACATTTAGATCATAGATTAATGTCTAGTTGGAAATCATAAAAAAAAAAATGAGAGTTTCTGTGGTAACAGAGAACTTGACTGCCGTAAAATCCGAAGTATTCAAAGTCGTTCAAAATCAATACACCTAACCAGTTTCCATATAATGGACCGTGAGCGAGCAACTCACGATTGGTATTAGTTTTGCATTTTATAGGTTAAGAGTGTTCCGTGAGTGCTTAGACTTACAACAGAGAACAGTGAAACAAAACTACTTATCCCGAATCACTTTTGAAACAATGAGAAGTTACGCTATACAATCATACGACTCTATTGACACGAGGAATTTCCTAATATATCAATGGAGAGATTTAACACCGCGTTTACGTAAAACGTGAATGGCAAGAGTGACCATGTAACCCGCCATTTTGCACGTTTTAAGGTTGCTCTTTACCGTTTTTTAAATGAAATTTTCTCTCACTGAGTAGAAGTTGATCTCCAGAAAAAAGGCACCAAAACTATTACTTGTAAGTCAAATTCACCATGACGTGAGCCTAAGCTAAGTTATATTTAATCACTTTCACCAGAGTATGGTGAGGGTCGCATAACAGAGCGAGGCTCCAAATTAAGTGCGCCCAATATCCCACCCATCCCACCCCAGGGGAGGACATCCATCACACAGTAATCTCGTGTGTGGGAAATTAACGTCTCCTACCCCAACCCTACAGGAGACGGGACCTCCATTTATTCGTCCCTATCCGAGAAGACTAGAATATCTAACCATTTCTTGATGTTATAGAAAGGTAGCAAATTCTTCTCAATTATTTTAAGACACTGAGTGTTGGTCCAGCCGGGGCTCGAACCCTCGACCTCCCGCACAACAGTCCAGCGCTCTATCCATTGGGCTAACCGGGAGGCGGCAAGGTTCACGCTATTTTACGCAAAACGTGAGACTAGAAAGCTGGCCTTTGTCGTTTCATGCTATGCGGTGCTAAATCTCTCTAATAAGATGGAAAATTTGAATAGTTTTTCTTTGCTCGTTTATAACTTTTCAGGTTAAACCAAGAAATGTGACCCAAAAGGAAATCATGGATAAAACACTTGGAGAAGGTAATCAGCTGGAAAAGGAAATTGCTCGCGGAGCAGTGCAAGAAGTTGTACAAACCATACACGTTATCAGTGACATACTCAACAGTCAGAATAGTGGCCATGAGTTTGATGTGGACAAAAAGAAACAGGTATTTATGAAATAATCAGCAAATCACAGTAATATTTCTATGAAGGGTTAACATAGGATTGTTCTGTCTAAAAAGGTTACTAATCAAAAAACACAACCTCGAAACATTTCGGGAACTAGAGTTAAAATTACGCCCGTTTTCAGTCCACATAAGTGTTTCATGAAAAAGAATTATACTACAAGCACCCTGCGAAATACTACTCCGAGCAATAGGGAACTTCTTAACGATGTGCTTACGTTAAACGCGAAGGAGAAGAGGGGAAGGAAAGGCAGTGCACGTTTATGACGTGAACGATAATTATTTCTATCACTTACCGTGGCTAATTGCGCTCTCAGTAAGAAAATTAAGAGGCACTATGAAAGAAATCCAAATCTCTAGCCGAAAAACGCAGCCATGAGGGCAAAACACAATTCCAATTTACTTGAACTAAATGGTTCAAATTTTAACCACGCACTCAAGAGAAATAGAAAATTTTATCTAGATTAGATCAACACGATCAAAGGAATAGTGTTTTATTTTCTTACGAAAAATCTGATGTACACATGACTGTCATCGAACTACTTGTTGACCTGATTGTCATTTCTTCTCAATAGGTTCGGTCCGCGATGATCAAGTATCTCTCTAAGTTTCGTCCTCAAACCCTAAATGATGTGTTACTCGTGTCGAAGTGTTTGAATTCCGCAACGGCTGTTCCTCCCGAAACCGAAGTGGAGGCGCAGGTAAGAAAATACATTGGTAAAACTGATAGATCGGGATAAAAAAGCGCTGAGCTTCTTTGATCGAGTCTGCTTCACTTCTTGCTGCCTAGAGTCTCTTCAAATACAACATCCTGAATGGCTAGGAAATCGGCTTCATACTTACATGTGGTAAAAAAAAGGATTGCGCACAAGGGTGGTCTTGCCTGAACTGCGCATGTGCATGTTGTGATAAGACCGTTACGCCGTTTTTACTGGAGGTGCTGTAGTGTTACTATGCTTAAACGTGACAAGTTGAAAGGTTCGAGTGATTAACATAATTGAACGACCACAAGGCGGGAGTCCGATTTGCTAATCACGAGTATGATTACAGACAGAATTATACTTTTCAAACGAAAGATATTAGTTTTTTTGCTAATGGCATCAAATGAACCTGTTAAATTCTTGTGGAAACTTGCTACTTATCTCGATGCGAGTTATCCAAAGAATTGAAACAAAATTTACAATTTTCAATTTACGAAACGAATTAACAACAGAATTCGAAAGCACCTCAGCAATTATTCTAAAACAGTTTATTCTCCTCAGGCTCAGTAAAGATTGCTGAATAATCCCCTCGACTTCTTTTCGGGGATTATTCAACAATATTCACTTCGCCTTCGTCGAGAGATTGTGAAATAATGTAATTATTTTGTTTAGGTTCAAGCAACGGAGCAATATACTAAAATGGTGGCCATGCTGACAAAAGAGTCCCAAGGAGGGGAGGACGGGGGTATCATCGAACATATCTCTGGTGAAGTACTCCATGGATTGTCGAATGCATTTCTGGCTTCTACAAAGAGTAGTGCTGAAAGTTTAAATGACACGACCAAGAACGTCGCAGAGGTAAAAGTTCCTCATGCGTTTCTTTCATTTATATGCGACAACCTCTAAGGGTTTCCTTAGAATGACACCATGTCAAACTAGGTACAATATCAAAATATATGTAACATTAAAACAAATCACGTGATCGCCTCCTTGATCCTGACGTTGGTCACGGGCACAATCGTTTCTGAGGTTGGTCACATGCACAGTCCTCATTAACACCTTTTTGTACTGATTTACCCGTGGTTTGATCGGCAGTCAGGATTTTTTTTTATGCCTCTTGCTCGCTTGCCAATAACCTAGTGCTGTACACTGTGCATTGCTAGGGGTAAGTTCGGTTTGCTGGGAGAATTAATCAAACGGACCACCTTTATTTGCCGTAATTTGGCCACTCAGTTGAGTGGCCGTTTACTACTACAAAAAAAAAAAGAAGGAAAAAACAGGCACACAAGTCTAGGTGAAGCCTTCCAAGTGATGTTTGGATCGCTATTCCTGCAATCTAAATACTAACGAAAGACTAATCTTAGACGTGTACACGTGGTGTTCGGCCGCCGCCATGTGATTAGCCTGTATGATTTGTTATAGCGATCGACTGCGCTAAATTCAAGTAAACACAGCCTACTTAACTGAACGATGAAACGGACAAATCTCTTGAAGTCCTTCTGAAAGGAGATAAGGAGGATTCCTTCTAAAAGCCCTAATAATAATAATAATAATAATAATAATAACGAATTTTTATACAGGATTGAAAACCCATCAGTGTGTAACACTGTTGTCCTTGGGGTCCTGTCAAAATAATAAATAAATAAATAAATAAAATAAAACTTAACAAGATGTAATCATTTATCTTAAGGTCTAGAAAAGCATACAATAAAATAAAATGCTCTGAAAAAGGATACCTATAACCACGTTTAGATCGAATTTTTAACTAAAATAATCTCGCAATTTGTTCTTAAATTTCAGTCTCGAATCTAACGACCTTAGTTCAGCAGGCAGGTTGTTGAAAGTCTTTGCTCCTTGGTAATAGAAGCTCTTTTTACCAAATTCTAAACGTACTTTGGGTAATTTCACTGATATACCGTTATTCCTAGTGGCCTTAGAATGAACCAGTCTTTCGAAGTAGTTCTTAAAGGGTGTGCAAACATTATTCAGGAGACAGTCGAAAACAAACAAACAGCTTTTACGCTTGATCAAATTGTTCACGGATGGGGGATTAAAAGAACTATTGCCAATAACTTTAAAGCCTCGTCCTTCAATGTTCTTTATCATTTCCTTTGGGTAATCCGGAAAGCTAAGACCAAGTGTTCCGCAATAGGTAAAAATAGGTGCGATCATAGTGTTATAGATCGATTCTGCACACTTTTGGTCGATCAAAGGACGAATTGATCGCAAGAGATTAATTCTGGTTGCAGCTTTTTTATAGATTCGGTCAAAATGTGATGCAAGGTTTAGTGATGAGTCAAGGTGAACACCTAAGTACTTATAGGTAGAGGTGTTATTGATGAGTGTCCCATTAACAGAAAGCTTAAGTTCCTTGTCTTGAAGGTTGATTCTTTTAGCTGTTCCAAATAACATAGACTCCGTCTTGTCCTTTTTTAGGTTAATGATCAGTTCGTTGTCTTTAAACCACTCGCACAGGTTATTCATATCCTCGCTAAGGCTTCTCTGTATAGTATCAATATCTTTAGAAGAGGTATAGATGACTGAATCGTCGGCCTAAGTGATAATCTTCGAGTGTTGAAGCGGTTTATGTACATCGTTGAAAAAGATAATGAATAAGATAGGACCCAGGATACTTCCCTGAGGAACACCTGTGAGAATGGGTTGAGGTTCTGATAGCACGCCTTTATATTGGACAACTTGTGATCTGCAGAAAAGGTAATCAGTGAACCATGCGAGTTCTGTTCCACGAACTCCGTAAGATGAAAGCTTACTCAGGAGGCCAGAGTGACTGATGGTGTCAAACGCCTTTGATGGATCGATGAAAACACAGCCTGTCAGGTTACCCTTCTCACCTTCTCTTCTGATAACATCGGTTAGATGAGTAACGGCCAGTTCAGTAGAGCGCATGCGACGGAAGCCGTACTGAAAATGAGAAAGTAGACCATTCTGTTCAAAATGAGCCATCAGCTGCTTAAATACCACTTTCTCCAGGATCTTTGACATTGAAGGAAGTATTGAAATAGGCCTATAATTGTCGATTTCGGCCATTGAACCAGATTTTAAAAGTGGTACAATTTTAGCCGCTTTCCAGTCAGTAGGTATAGACCCTGTTGCGAGAGACAGGTTAATTATATGCGTGAGAGGCTTGGCTATTATATCAGCAGAGTCCTTTAACATTCCAGAAGGAAAGTTGTCAAGGCCAGAGGACTTATTTCTCTTAAGGCTCTTTAATGCATTAAAGACAACCTTATCCGAGACTGATCTAAACTCAAAGTTCTCTAGCGGCTGCTGAGTGTCTATTGTAAGGGGCCTTTTCCAGACAAAATTACAAAGAGGGAAGATCTTTCTTTTTAGAGATCCCGCAACATCAGTGAAGAATTTGCAGAACGAATTTGCAATAACCTCTTTGTCGGTTTCTACTGCTCCATTAACCATTCTACTGCTCCATTACCTGCACCGAAGCTTAACTAAAAGAGGCCCGATATCTCATGTTCGAATGCTTAAGTATCTGTCATTGTAAGTCCTGGATGTAACCCATCCGGGGTAATGATAAAACGCGGCGCAGGCTGCACAAATTAATTTATTCCCTTTAGTAATAAATGTCATTTATTTCAAGACATCGTTTTCTTTGTTGTAAGAAAGTTTTTCGACTAAAAGTTGAATCTAAAATCATCGTAAACGTGACGGCCGATTAGAACCGAGCATAATGCAAGAAGAAGCCATCGGGAATTGAAATTGAATAGACGAAACCAGCTTCGATAAAAAAAAATATTCAACTGGCCTAGTTTCATTCCTTTATTTTTTAATCTAATTGATCGAGGGTGTAGCAGAAGTTTTTAGATCAATCATAGAGCGTAATGAAGAATAATCAGCCAAACAGGGATTTGTTTTAGACACTCAATGCAACTTAAAACTGCCCCGTAGGAAATCAATTTAAATCCTGGTCCTAATTTTCGCTTTACAGTATAAGAAATGGAAATGTCTATCTTTATTCTAGGAAGTCAAATTCAAAGTCCTTCACCTTGTGGATGGCGTCTCAGACGCAGTGCTTCACCCCATGACACCAAGCCAGAAACCGCTGGTCATAAATACCACGGGCGTCGCTGTTGGGTTGTCTAAACGAAAACCTGATAACCTAGCCGGGATTACATTGAAAGGGGGAGGGGAGGAACAGTTCGTATTGCCGCGTGACGTCAGCCTGGTTGATGAAACAAATAATTCTTACGTCACAACTACTGTGAGTGTTTGATTTTACGGCTTTGTTTTTTTTCAGTTTTGTTTTGATTAATTAATTGTGTTTATCATATTCCCGATTAAGCTTCACGAATCAATTTTGAACTTACTTTTGTCTTCCTCAGGTAACTGGATTATCCAGCAATCCATTCCAAAGTTCTGATAATTTTACGTTGGTCAAATCCAATCCTTTGTCTTTGGTGCTCAAAGGGAGTGACGGGAAGGCTATCCCTGTTAAAGGTCTGACATCACCAATCGATATCTTGCTGCCTCAAAAGGACTCCGTCCAGGTATTTTCATCACATTAAATGGTAAAAGGCTGTTATCTGTTCGAACCTAAAACTTTTTTCGTAAGACAAAAGACGGATGTTGAGTTGAAGCACTGTTAGCTTGCGAGCAACCTCTCATTATCAACGCTCCAACAGGAGTGTTTCTTGGCGCGTGGGAAATTATGAAGCCTTCAGCAACGCGAACTGGTGAAAGATTTCCAAGGAATGTAGCACTGATTAGAGAGGTTTAACACCGCGTTTACTTGAAACGTGAACGCTATGAGAGACCACGTGACTTTGTTTTCCATGCCATTTTTTCACGTTTGCCGGTTGCACTTTGCCGTTTCTACGCGAAAGCGACATGTTCATTTGCCATATACGTAAAATTTTCTTCACTTTTTCTCTCAGAGAGTAGAAGTTAACTGCCGAAAAAGGGCACCAAAACTTTTCCTTCGAAGTCATACACCATGACGTGGGCTCACGCGAAGCTAAAACAGAAAGTTAACGCTATTTTGCGTGAAATGTAAAAGAGTAAGCTGACGCGTGCCATTTCACTTAAACGCGGTGCTAAATCTCTCTGTTTTCAATGTCAGACCTCCTGCAAACCACCCATCGACTCGTCTCAAATCCTCCCGTGGGCTGAGAAATACTCGTCCTAAGCGCTAATAATAAGACTCGCAGGCTAAAGCAATTCCCTAACTTTTCTCGCTACAGGTTTCGCTGAACATTTCACAAACTTCTTCTTCCGAAGGATCAATGACGTTTCACAAAGTTTCCGTTCCTAACAACGATAGCGTCATTATAGCTGAAGTTCTCCCACGAGACAAGAGGTCAAAACTTACTGTTTACATTCGCTACAACGAACACCCTTCACTAACGAATTATGACTTCAAAACAAGTCTGCCAGTCGAGGATTCCGCGTTGGGTAACTACACGATGTTTGTGTCACATGAGCAGATGAAAGGAGAGGGAAATTATCACTTTGGGGTGCTACCCATTGTGCATGACGGGGAAGCTGTTAAGACAGTAGTAAATTATACTTTTGACGTATTCTGTTCTGCTTGCTATTTTTGGGATAAGGAGCTCAAGGAATGGAGCGCTAAAGGATGTCAGGTGAGGGTTTTTCGGCTTAAAGTTCCCATGATCCACCTCGGTCATTTTAACGATTAGGTATCGCGTAACATGTTGTTAATGATAACGTCCGGACATATCCAGAGGCATAATAAGGAAGCAACGTGTTTTAGCAACATTGCTGGTGATTTAAACTCTGCTAAATCCGTTTTTAATCAGCCATGTTAAGGCACTCTAACCAAATTAGAATCTGTTGAGCTAGACAGTTTAAGAGGGACACTTTTGCGCCCAAAACTTTTATAGTTTCAACTTTGAATAAGACAATTTCAATAATATATTTGTTATTGAATGCGTAAATATTGAATGAATGATTCTCTCAGGTCAGCAACAAAACCAGCCGAGACCTAACATACTGCCAGTGCTCACACTTGACATGGTTCGGTGCAGATCTGTTTATTCCGCCAAACAAGCTGGACATAAAAGACTCCATCAAGAAACTCGCTGACATTCACAAGCATCCCGCACTGCTGGCGACCTTCTGCGCAATCATAGGACTGTATGTAGTGGGACTTGTGTGGGCGACAAGAAAAGACAGGCGAGATATCGACAAGGTTTGTCATTAGATAAATCTTATCGGAGTTTCGATAGCAACCGGAGATGCATTGGTTTTGCTTTCCCTCGCCTGGTGATTTTCCCAGAAAACTTGCGCCATCCCCTCAACTAATCATATGCAAACCTGTCGCTTATAATTTATTAATGTTTAGTATCAGTGGAACCAAAGTAGTTTGCCTCACAAATATTCTAGTTGTCACCTTCAATTACAAGTTATCAATATAGTGCTCTTCTAGTGTTCTATCACAAAAGCTACAATCTGATTGGCCGAGAAGCGAAGCTTCGAAGACAAATATGAAATTTTGAGGACAATCTCTCAGCCGGCCACAATCTGATTGGCTACGCGACTCGCGATCTATTTAGTAAATAAACTCCTTCGGGCGGCTGGTATGTCGGTTGATAATGTCCGCGGCTGAGAGATTGTTCGAAAAGTGAATATTTGGCCGAGAAGCGAAGCTTCGAGGGCAAATGTGAAATTTTGAGGACAATCTCTCAGCCAAGGACATTATCAGCCGACATGCCAGCAAGCCGTAACGGGGTTTATTTATTTTATAACCCTCCCATTAATTTTCACATCGCAATTAAACTGCGCGTAAACACAATAAAAACGCCAGTGGTGATCTGATGACGAGTGCGCGTGATTGACGCAAGCAAGCAAAAAAGAAAAAAAACCAGTTTGGTTTCCTTCCATGTAAATAGGAGAACAGAAAAGTTGAAACTCTTGTGTTGACTATGTTTCTTTTTCACGGAAAAAGGACAAATATCGACGCGGACGGGGATTATTGCGTGATAACTGTCCTGTGATTTTGCACCACGTGACGTTAAGTAACCAACAAAATCGCGCCAAAATTAATGAATGGGTTATAATTCGTGATAAACAGCGAGTAGAGTGACGATAGCCTGCCAATCGGTTGTCATGAACTTGTCTTCTTGATATGTTTTGAGTAACCAGTAGATTTATACTAAAAAAATTAAATCAGTCGCTCTTGAATTCTACGCTTGTTAGTTGATTTGGGGTTCGCCCTCATAATATATTACGCTATATAAATATCTCGAACTCATAATTAAAGTCATCCAATTAAAGAAGCAGCTTACGGCCACATAATTTGGCTACAGAATGCCCTTGGTCCCTAATTCACACCTGGCGTACTTCTAAATGTGCTTTTTTTTGTTTAGGTTGGTCTCGTTCCAGTCCTCGATAACGATCCAGCGGACAGATATCGCTATGAAGTCACAGTCTACACAGCACGCGGCAAGGACACAGGGACTACAGCAAATGTCTCCATCCTTGTCGCAGGCGAGGACGGACAGAGCGCGGTCCATATGCTAAAGAGCACATCCAGGTCGTGTTTATACCCAGGCGGAGTAGACTCCTTCCTTATCACCACGCCTGAATGCCTGGGAAGTCTGACATTTATCCGTATATGGCACGATAACACGGGAAAAAGTCCCTCTTGGCTGTTATCACAGGTTGTCATCCGGGACATTGACACGGAAGAAAAGTTCTTTTTCTTGTGTAATCAATGGTTGGCGTGTGATCAAGGTGATGGACAAGTAGACAGGCTATTTCCTGTGGCGGGAAAAGACGAATTGCGTGATTTTATGCACCTTTTCAAAGCAAAGACTAGCCGTGACTTTTCCGACGGACATTTGTGGTTTTCGATCGCTTTTCGACCGGTGCGGAGTCGTTTCACGTGCGTCCAGCGTGTCTCATGTTGCTTATCTTTATTAATGTGCTCGATGTTGGTAAACGTAATGTGGTATCGAACACCGATGAAAAAACAAAACAGCGTCATTATAGACTTGGGGTTCTTTGAATTCACTTGGCACGAGATACTTATCGGCATTCAGTCCAGTTTAATCGTCTTTCCAATAAACTTGTTGATAGTTCAGTTGTTCCGGAATAGAGGGGTCAGTCCTAAGACGAAGAAAAAATATGTTGAAAGAACTCGAACAGAATCCAGCCCTCCAACACAAAATCATCGTAAACAGACTGCAGTGTCGCTCAGTGACATTACGCCCACGGCTCCTCACAGGGGGTTGGAGAGTAAACGACAGGGGAATGTGCTGTTAAAGAACTTAACCAGCATTCGTTCACCCGTGACGGTTCGCCAGGACTCATGGGATGACGAATTATTTTGTACCCTGTTGGAGAGCCAGATAAGTTACTCAAAAAAGGAAATGCAAAGCAAGGAAGAGAAAACTAAGAAAGACAGCTTAAGGATTAAAAGTGATCATGTGGGGGAAGTACCAGACTATTTGTCTTCGGATATCTACTTCTACTTGTACAAAGACGAGCCAAGGAGTTGCCACAGAGGTGTGATATTATTTTACGCTAATTTATCCTTTCATTGACACTCAATTTTCTCTCCTCTCCCTTCCCGGTCATAACACCTTCCTCATATCTCTTCTCTAGAAAATATTGAAAAGAAAAAAGCATCTTTCTTAAAATCAGTGTTTTGCCAAAGACGTTTATCATAAAAGCTACAGAGAATTTTTTCTTTCTTTTCAAAGTTTGCCCTGGGTCCATTGGCAGTAACGAGTCCGTAAACACAACTACTGCGTTAGTTCCTCCAGAAAAACAGAAGAAAAAGAAAAAGATGAAAATGAAATGTCTGTTTCCATGGTGGTTTGTATACATTGGTTGGTTTTTGTGCCTTTCCACGGCAACTGTAGCAGGATTTTTCACGCTTTTGTACGGGCTAAACTTCGACAACAAACAGCAGGCGGAATGGCTTATTTCAATGTTTGTGTCGATGGCACAGGACGTGTTGGTCAGTCAACCAATCAAAGTGATTTTCATGGCAGTCTTATTTGCCTTACTCCTAAAGAAGCCACAAGACGAAGACGATGACGTCATCAACGTCGAGTTGGCGCGTGACGAGGAATGGCTCGAGCAAAATCTCCCGCATGTGCAAACGGGTGACGCAAAGGTCGCTGACACACAATGCCAGCGCCCACCAGATAAGGTATGTACCGTTGTAGAAACTCTGAACAGACAGGAAAACACTGTTTTGGTGCTTACATTTCTGTGGTTGTTTTGAGTAGTTACGTTTTTCGTATTATGTAATATGTCTGTTGTTGCCCTTGGAATCGTTTTGGGCGGTTTTTGTTCAATAATTCTGATACATCCTCGCAGATGAGACATTTCTTAGGCAACAACTGTTCTTAGTTTTCACCAATCCAGTTCCAGTTCCTTTACCTCGAATGTTCAACTCTGTGACTTTCCAGTCCTACTCCTGTACTCGAAAATTCAAATCCTTTATTCAACATTTGTAGTTAATAAATGGCTGGCGCCTGTGCTCTCATGGTAATTTTGAACACAAACGTTTTATACACAAAAGTTCCCGTGCACGTCTTGTCGCGATATCTGGCGCCTTTAGCGCGGAATAAGCTTTGGAAGCTGCCTCCCTTCATTGTTTTCATGATGTCTTTGCTTTCAGTACCTAAGTGTACGAACTCAAGTGTGCACTTATCCAGGGTTGAAGATGAGCTGTGAGGCATCTTGTAAAAAACTGTACATCAATAATTATGTTTAGCAAAATTTTATCTTAGTGGGCAGCATTTAACCTGAAAGAAGTGCGTATTGTTTACTCCAGCAAATACCTATCGGGTGATATTTCTAATTCCAGCTTTCATTTTTTTTTCTCCAGGTGTTGCTTAATGCTGCACGAGTGCGTTTGTTTAAAGAGAGAAAGATGCACTTGGTCATACGGGAAATCGTATTTTACTTCCTGTTTGTCTGGGTGGTACTTTTAATAGCCTACGCCCACAGAGACCCGTATTCTCACTTCATGACACAAAACATTGAAAATCTATTCGTTGGTAACTACGATTCTCTCGGTTATCGCGATGAAGACAAAATCGACGTCAAGAGAAGTACCACTTCACAGAACAGCGACATCAAACTTTATGGGGTTAGGATATGTTACATATAGAATTTTTTTGTTTTGAAAATACAGCGATTAACAGAATGACCTTTACGAGAATGCCAAACGGAAAACATTAACTCTGATTTTATCTTTCTTTCTTCTGATCTTTCAATCAAAACTGTAGAGAAAAAATATTCAAAACATTTCGTGTTCAGAACTTGCGCGAAAGTCTTCGTTTTGGTGCACAAATGGGAGAAAGAAAAAGGGAAGAAAATAATTCTCGCCTCTTAACGAGAACGCTCTGCTTACCCTCCCTAACATCTTATACCACGACAGATTGAAACCCGTACCTTGGTAGGAACTTTTACTTATATAGCCTGTGAGCAGGCCCGGGTCCATTTGTTAGTGCCTCGGAAAGAGCGTTTCTTCACCCGCGTGAAAGCATAAGGCGAGCTGGCGTGAGGTCTGCCAATGTGTCTTGCACCAATAATGAAGGCCTGCGAGGACACTGTCTTTTCCAGACCCCCGGCAAAACTCTCCCCGACTCGTCGCAAATCTTCCCATGGGCAGAGTAACGTGCATTCATAAGGTTTTTTAACAGGATAAAAACAGTTTACAACAATTCTCATTTTGTCTAACTACACTTTATAGGTCTCCAATGTGAACGACTTCTGGGAATGGGTCGAACAGACACTCGTCCCAGGTCTCTATAACAATGGCTGGTACAACGGCAAGTCTGGACGGGCAGGCTTTTTAAATGACAAGATGTCATTTGTGGTCGGCGTGGCCCGTATGAGGCAGCTGCGTGTCAAAAGTGGTAAGAAAACAAATGAATCAAACGTAGGCGTCTGCGTCATCCACAGGGAGCTGGTGAAGAGACGACAACCTGTTGAACCTAAACCTTACGGAGTTTTGTTTTGTGTATTTTCGACTTTTTATTTCTTTTGCTGAGAAAAATGTCTGTGGTCGAAGGTGACAGAAATCTCGGCTGGAAACCGCTGTTTTTTCAATTTTTGGTTTAAGCTGTAGAAAATTTACAAGGAAAGAAACGTAAACGAAGTTTTCGAGATATGCAAAGAGTTAGTAACTGATTCAGTAGTTGATTCGTCAATGGAATTTTGGACCGGGTCCGAACGCGACTACATGTATCTTATTAGACGTTTTGTTGTGTAGTATCGCTGAGTATTTTTACGGTTGTGCCGTATTTTGACGAGCCCGTAGGGCGAGTCAAAATACAAACAACCCGTAAAAATACTCAGCGATATTACACAACAAAACGTCCAGTAAGAGATTTATTATCCAAGACGCGAAATTGTCATTTCACTGCGGGCGAATTTCGCGGATATTTCTGGAGTACGAATATCGCGTGATATTTGTACTCGTCTCGAGCGTTATTTGTACTCACGAAGCACAATTGGATAATAATACGATCAACTATCACTTTATTATCGTGAAAAGATCTTTATTCGACTGAAGGCGATTTAAAAGAAAAATCACCAAAAACAATCGATGAACTGTAATTATTCCCTAGCTTTATTCATATAACTAGGAAACTATCTCCTTTTCTTTGAAAAGGGTTCTCAGTTTTTAGTGCGCGCGTTTAACTCCGTGCCTATAATTGGTTACTGATGCAATTTTGCGTTCGTTTGATCTGTTTATCCTACGTCTCCTACCCTTGCAGTTCAAAGTTGACAGTAGACCATTCACGTTAGTGCTACTCAAAGCAGCTAAAATTGGAGAATAGGAGTTCATGATTTTGTTTCTTATCATTTCCAGGAACGTGCGAGGTTGCAAGTGCTTTTAATGTTCACATGCCAGATGCTTGTGATGACAAGTACTCATGGGACTCTGAGGATCAAACATCTCAGTATGCGCCCGGTTGGAAACTGACCAATCAAACTGCTTCTTCTCATCCAGAATACAGCGCATGGCGCTACAGGGGTGCAACTGAACTGAAAACCCGACCTTTCCTCGGTCATCTTGCATTCTATCGAGGAGGAGGGTATAAGACAGACTTTGGGTCAGCAATAGATGGCGCTGAAACCGTGATAAAAGACTTGAAATCAAACAATTGGGTCGACAAATACACGCGCGCCGTATTCGTCGAGTTCACTGTCTACAATGGATACAGCAATCTCTACTGCGTGGCAAACTTGCTATTGGAGTTCACGGCCGCTGGTGGTGTAGTTCCCTTTATTCAGTTGTTATCTACACGTATAGACCGCTACGTTGGAAATTTCCTGCTCTTTGTCTTGATCTGTGAAGTTTCTTTCGTTGTCTTCACCATTGTCTTCACCTACCGTGAGTTCAAGAGGCTTCTAAAGACGAATTTGAAAGAATATCTCACGGCGTTTTGGACCTGGGTTGAGATAGCTCTCCTAAGTCTATCATGGACAAGTATCGCCCTGTACTTCATTAGATTTGCGTTGGACAAATTCACGAAAAAGACTTTTCGAGAGAACCCCAATGAGTTTGTCAACTTCCACCATCTTGCTCTCGTCGATCAGTTATTCGGTTATGTTTATGCATTCGTTGTATTCATGATATCCGTGAAGTTTCTTCGGCTTTTCCGGTTTAACCGCCGCATGTCCCTTCTCGGGTCCACTCTAAAATGCGCAGCGAAGGAACTCCTTCACTTTGGAATCATCTTTGGACTGGTTTTTGTCGGATTTTCTCACCTGTGTTATTTGGTATTTTCGCACGAGCTGTACAAATTCCACACTTTTGTCACCACGGTGGAGACCCTTATCAGTGTTATGCTCGGCAAGTTTAGTTACGTCACTCTGGAAAAAGCCAACAGGGTACTGGGCCCCATGATGTTCTTCTTTTACAGTATAGGCGTAGTCTTCATCCTCGTCAACATGTTCCTTTCGATTATCGTTGAGAACTTCAAGAGAGTAAAACGTAACAACGACCTTCAGTCCAACGAGTATGAAATCATCGACTTCATGACGGAACATTTTATGAACTGGCTAGGACTAAGGTCCAGATCGATTTTCAAAAATCGGGTATTTGCCGACGGGCATCCACAGCAGCCATTGTATAAGAAGAGGAAAAGGGTCGATAAAGCTGCGCAGCTGAAAGACAAGGTCGATCGACTGGTCTCGCTCATTCAAACGGTACATTTTGATGGCAATGATGAAGATTTTCTCAGAAACGACGGAGAAGTGACTTATTTAATTCCTGATATCAAACTGGAAACTTACTCTTAAGTCCAACACTTGAGATTGAACGTGCGCGTTATGGAGGTTACTCTGAAGGCGTAGGATTTTTAACTCGACTCCGTTCCCACGTCGTTTGTTATTTTAAACGCAGTTAAGATAAGATACTTTATTAAGCAAAGAATAGACCACTTTCATAAATGGCTGCCGTATAAATATTCTTTTGTTTAAATTTAAATTAGCCCTTCTGGCCTCGCTTGAGATAATGTATTATTTTGAATTTTGTACTGGAAAACGAGGCCAGTAGGGCTAATTTCAATTTAAACGAAAGAATATTAATCCAGCAGCCATTTATAAAAGTGGTCTATACATTAAGTCAAGACTTATTAACAATGTGGCTCTAAATTTAAAAAATCAATATCCATACAGATTAAAAGGTTCAAAGTCAGAGGTTAATCTTAATCATAGACAATTTAGTACCACAAAATAAGACATTGACAAAAGATATGTAAATAAACTTATCGCAATTTACTAGTTGCCGACCAATGATGAGAGGAAAATTCCTTAACGGGGGCTAGAGTTTTTTTTTTAGATGTATTCAGACGGTAGTCTGATTTGAAAGCTAAATAGGCAAAAAAAAACCTGTGGCCAGATTTTGAAGTCATTTTAAGAGGAAAATAAGGAACTTCTCTCTACGGTTGCTTCACTGTCTGCTTTTGCGAAACTCTTTCTATAGCATCAAAATGTAATACGTGTGTAAACAACTGAAATAACCTTCGTGAAAGGTAAAGAAACTAATTTTGAGAATAAAGTTCATTTCGAGGGTTTGTTTCAAGGGATGAATTTCTGACAAAATATTATATTGCAAAGTAATTGCATAATGACCTGCAGGAAAATCGTGTTTGCCCTAAGACAGGTTATTTCCTGAGACCTGCCTCAGATATTATTTATCAAAAGTAGCTGGGAACTAAACTATCATCGATGAGATTGCAGGGTTGTGTTGGAACAACGATAAAAGCATACGAGAAAAGTTCATACTTTTATTAATGCGCTCCCGTCCAATTCTCCTTCACGAGGGATCTAGTGTGACCAAACGTATTGCTTTACTTGCTACAGCGTAACTCCAACAACATTGCTTTACATGATTTCCAACAATGAAACGTCTGACATTTCAACGAAAGAAGACTTTCTGTTTCAAATCACAAGCGGCGAGAGTTTTCCTCTCTAGTCAAAGTTCATTTGACTTGGTCCCCGTTTAAGCTTTCGCTTGAAATTATCAAACAAAGGCCCTAAAACATTTTCGCAATCTCCTGCTGAGTTTTAACCATAATCTCTTTGCCAGTGCCAAAGGAAAATGTATAAAGAACAGCATGGAGAATGTTTGGGTAAAAGGCGTTTTAAAAAGCACTCTCCAAAATTAAATGATAAATAAATTTTAATTTGCACGACTATCATCCAATATTACTTCAATCATCATGTCCCAATAGCTGTAAAAATCATTGCAATCTGTTCTCACTATAGATACACGTACCTAAGATTTAAAATTCTGATATGCTTATAGTATAAATTTCAAAAATCAGGATATTCAAATAGTGATTTAAACTTTTTTTTTTCACAAAAATTCTTCGCTAATTTTGAAAGTTTCTGAAAATAGATATCGTATTCCTATAAAGATGCAAAATTTGCCGGTGAGTAACAAAGGCAGATTTACTTTCTTCAAATAGAGGAATACAGAAAATCATATTAGATATCGTGGAAAAACTCATCTATAACATTGAGAGAGGATCACTTACACATTTTAAATATATTACTATTCGCGAAATCAAATTGCTTAGCAAGTTGCTTAGTATATGAAAATATTTGCGCAACATTTTCTTCATGAAAAGATCTAGAAAGGTTTAAATACTAGAATTGATGCGATTGATGCGCTGGTATACAAAAAATTATGAATACGATAATTATCAAGATCGAATATTGATTATCGATTAACTATTATCTGTGGATTGTATGATTGATAAGTAATTTTCTTTCCTTAGCTACTATATCTAACAACTAACGATGCCTCGATCAAACTGATCAAACTGAGCTGTGGTTTGCTTCATTAAAGTAGAAAACACCTCGACGTAACTACTAGCAAACAGATTTCTTAGTAAGAACGAAGTAAGAAGTGTCTAATAACAATGAAAATATTCAATGTATAACAAACCGAATTATCAAAACGTTAGATTTAAGAATTTAATTCGGATGTTTCAAGTACCTCGCACTATGACTAGACTCATTAGGGTACTGAAAAACTGTTTATTTCTCCCGCGGACAAAGATAAAGTTACACGAACAAATTCAGGAGAAAGGGTTGATCTTGTGCACAAGTTACAAATGAACAGTACTAACTGCACATGTTGCGTTTTGTTTGTTTCGTTAGCTTCAGTGCGTCTTACTTAAAGCCGATTGGATCTACCTCTTCTCTCACATATACCTTAAAAACAAGCTCCGAAAATAAATTGATCAGACAGTAGCAAATTAGTTCAACTAATTTGCTACTGTCTGGTCAATTCATTCTTCTAACTTGTTAGGTGATAATGATCTTCTCCCCTCGCTGACGCTGGAACTGCTCTGTCAACTTTTCAAATCTTTTCACTCCTGTGACGGCCAGTGCAGCAGTTTTAAACCTCCTCTTCGCGGCGGGATTCTGACCAAGATACTCCCTACTGAGGGAGACGTCTGTACTACCTCCCACCCACGGGTGAGCTAACACTTCCTCGGCGCTGTAACGCTGGTTATGGTTCACCACAAGGAGTTTGGAAATCAAGTCTTTAGCTTCGCTGGAGACTTTATCCCAGTAGGGTGACAGGAATTCGTAGTCCCCTTCCATGATCAGATCGAATAGTTCATCCTGGTCTTTCTTGGCGCTGCGAAATGGCGGGAATCCACAGAGCATGATGTAAGTGATGACACCCGCTGCCCACATGTCGACCTTGAGCCCGTACCCAGTCTCTTCCAGGATTTCGGGTGCTACATATGTGGGAGTCCCACAAACTGTGAATATCGGTGATTTCACCACCATGGCTAAACCGAAATCAGCCAGCTTGAGAATTGCTTCACCACTGGGCTTTTTGTGGACCTAGAATAAGGTCAAGATTACAAATTAGAAGGCATCACTTCTACAAGATTTCTTTCTCCCACTCCTATTTCCCTTTGAGGATGTCACGCAATGTTCTCCCAAGAAGGAGTGTATTGCGTGACATCCCCAAGAACGGCTGCGAAAGAAAACATGACTGCTTTTTTCTCCCATGTCTTAAATAACATTAAGGAGTTTCTCCAATTGATCGGGAAACTATATCAGAAAGTACCACTTACTTTAAAAGGAGAGAAAACCTGTCATAAATATCAATTTGCTATCACTTGGCAAGCTCCTATTATTTGGAATGATATTCCGTTATCTGTGCGCAATAATCTCACAGTAAGCAACTATAAAAAGAACTTAAGACTGTATTTTTCTCTGAGTAGTTAATTAGCCTACGCATAATCTGCATACCTTCCGGGACTATATTAGGTGTATTTGTTTTTATTAAAAACTGGATCATTGGATAATGCAATTCAAGACTTTTTATTGGCAAAGCCATTATGGTATATGAGCCAATATACCATAATCTAATATCTGTACATTGTAACATCCGGTTCCTTCTTACAAAATAAAGCCGAGAAGATTTGTCTAATATCTTGGGGGCGTTTTTTTAATAAAACAATTATTCCACTCGCGCTTTTTGGAGACGAGATGATTATATAGCCAACGAGGTGCTACGCGCCTCGTTGGCTATCTATCATCTCAAATCCAACGCGCGCTCGTAGAATAATTGTTAAATATTTCTTAGTGTGCTTTATAGGAATTTGTTATTAGTCGTTTAAATATTTAGACTAGTTGCCAAGTATCTCAATTGTAAGTTTTCTGACTGACCTTTTCTTTCTTGGATTAATTGTATTGTAATTATTTTAGTTAAAGCTTTCTTCTACTCTTGTAAATTCTTCACGTCTTTTGCTGACCTTAGGCCATTTAAGCTCCCGGCTTTGGCTGCTCTTGTGTATTTTTTTCTTTCAATGTGTGAATAGCAGGAATAAATGATAAATGATAAAATCACCTTTCCCAAAACAAAATACAATTTACATGTGAGTATAACGAGTGGAAAATTTAAAGCACAATACGAGTGTTTTTCTCCCTCTAGTTGTTTCTAAAACTCCTACCGAGCAACAATGGGTAGAACAAAATTTCCAGTCGAGAAGCATTTTTGCAGAAGCAAAAACATAACGCATTTCGTCAGCCTCCTCCGTCGCTAACTAATTCTCGGCATAAAACGGAAAATAGGAACGCTATTAACCTCATAAATAAATACTGTCTATTTCAGAGAGGAAATGTTTCGTATAACATTTTCCGCGAGTCAAGCTCAGAAAGCCAAAATGAGAACTCGAAGATGTGCAAGAACGCCCAAAAAAGTGTCTATGTTACAACACAAAGGCTTTCGCGTGTGACTTCTCGCGAGTACGTGTTGGTTTAGGTCACTTACGCCGGATAATTGTTAAATTTAGCAATTGCTCAGTTACCTAACCATTAACCTACGCGGAGGAAAAATATACGAAACCCAGCAAAATGCACGTCTGGACACGTATCAATGAGTGAAAATTTCTTCTACTTTCTTATAAACACTTACCACCGAAGACCCTTTACGGGAATCACGACAAGGTCACGAGGTTCCTTTGTTCTTTGAATATGAGATTGTTCCCTTATTTCCGCCGGTAAGTTACTTACGCTTGAAACTTATTCTAACTGGATCAGATTGACTTAAATTACCGATCGATGCCGCCGCATTTTGGAGAAAATCGCGCCATATCGCTGGAGGCATTAAGTTGCCATGGTTTCCATCACTGAACTATATAGTTGTTAAAATTTGGTCAAACAAAAGCGGGGTATTTTTAATAAAACAAAGGCGTCGCTATTGTTTGATTTCAAAGCTTAGCGGCGGCGAGTTTTCCTTTCTTTGTAGTCAACAGCTAAATGTTTTTAAGTCTTCAACAATTTAGCATTGAAATTAGTGAAAATTAGTCCATGGATGCATTCACACAGCCGCAGTTCAGCATTAATCAATAATAATCGATTTAATACCTACCAGCACGTTTTCAGGCTTCAAGTCTCTGTGTACGATCTTTCTTTTGTGTAAATAAGCCAGTGCCTTCGCGATGTCTTTGACGTAATTTTTGGTGACAGTTTCGGTAAACTTGACTGACGAAGAAATTGCATCGAAGAGATCACCACCCTTGATCAATTCCATAACCAGATAAATATGCCTGGTCGAGTCGTAAACCTCGTACATTCGTACAATGTTCGGGTGCTTACATTTTCTCATGATGTCTATTTCGTCCCGAATCATTTGTTCTTTCCCTTGTCGACAATTTTTAACGCAAAGTCTTTCTTGGTTATCTTATGGCTGCAAACGCGTACATCAGCAAAATTCCCGTATCCGATTTTCTTGCCCATGTCGTAAACATCTTCTACAGTTTTGTCTGTGACAGTACCATATTTTGCCTCCTCTTCTGATGTAATTCCACTATCATCCCTTGAGGTTTTTCTGTCAATTTTATCATTGTCGCGTTTTTTACTCACGGACACTTTACTTCTGGGTTTAGTCGTGTCTACTACGCGCACTTCGAATGGTTCAATCGATTCGTTAACTCGGTCACTTTCTTCGTTGTTCTGTCGAGATAAGTCCCATTTTTTTACATTCTCCTTCTCTGAATTCGAAACTAAATTAGCGTTCCCGATTTGGGGCAACTTTACAGAGTTCGTAGGCTTTTTCTCCGCAGTTCTTTCATAAGTATTTTTAGCGAGATGAACTCGTTTCGGGTTTGAGTTTCCTTGCACGTGCGTTCTGTTATTGTTCTCAGGCCTTGGTTTATTCTCGACTTTTTTATGTATGTCTGGAAGCTTTGGCAGCTTGTTTTCCTCGGGTTTGTTAACAGATTTACCGATAGGTTTCAGCTGCTCGTGTTCTTTGGTATTTTTTTATTTTGATTGCGACATTCCATCGTTACCAGTTCCCGTGGGCTGCAGGTCCGGGTAGTCGTAGTCACCACTCGTACGGGACTCCGGGCTCAGGTTCCCGTACATTGGCCGAGATTGAAGCTCGTAGGAGCCTGTTCTTTTTCTGTCTTCCTTTGAATCCTCCGGGAAGGTGACACCCGAATGAACGGAGGGTGTGGTAAAACTGGCGTTGTTGTCATTCTGCAGTTCTGCTTTGTACCGTCTGAAATTCATAAAAAAAAATAGTAAAATAGTACGAGGTAACTTGGTCTCGCCAAACACAAACAAAAATGGCAGCTATTGTTTTTTCCTCTTGAATGGAAAGGGGATATTTCATCGCCCTATCGGAAAAGGAAAGCCGCAATAATCAAACCTTTTACAAGGGTTTTGTTCCATTTTTTTATCAGTGGATACTTTGATCACCATTAGAATCTTTTCCGCGCTTTTTTAGGGCTCGCGTAATCACCATAAAACTAGCAAAATGTTGTCGCGTTTTATTCAGAAACAATCGAATAAGATATTTATCGATGTAGACAGCTTACTTGCAAATGACTTACTTATTTCGGAGGCGGAAGAAAAATGCAATTATGATGAGAAGGACTACAACGCCGAAGATAACACCAAATATTATTCCAAGTGTCCTATTCTTGTCATCTGTAAAAGAATGAATGTAGAGTCTCAAAGTAACTGATAGGTAATTTGTGCCATTTGCAAACTGCGTATCACAGCTCGATTTCTACAGCATGAAACGCCTACTATGGGATACAGGGCATGCACGGATTACCCTTGTCAATTTTCCTTCCCAGTTCACCCTGCCAATTTATTTTCAAGGATAGAGAAATGCACTCCGTGCATGAGTAACGCGTCTAAGCCAACAACACAGAATTTTCAAATCATGACTAGGTAGTGTTGGAACCTTATCTGGGTAACCTATCGCTTTTACATTAAAAAGGGAAAACTATAGGCAAGCGCTTTGAACAGTATTATCGATTGGTTTGTATAGTATTAAATATATTAATCAGTAGTTTCACTAGCAACCTTTGTGGCTTCCCTTGGTGTCGATGTATGGGATCCCATGAAAATGGGTTCCCACTCCACTGATGAGCAAACTCGCGATCAGTGGGTAAAAAAAAGGAACAAAGCGTATGCACTGGTGGGAATGAGTGTGTAAAATGAACATAAAAGTTAGGTGTTAAAATTGAGGGAGCGACTTCTGTAACAACAGCACGCTCCTAAACTCAATTTAAAATTGTAAAAAATATATGTTATATATTATTAAAATAAAAAAAATATAAAAAAAATAAATAACTAAATAAAATCAAAATAAAATAAAATAAAATGAAGTTAAAATATTATATAAGAGTAACTATTAGAAAGAGGGGGCGAAGCATTTAGGGTTTAGGGTTAAATTGCTAATTTTATATTAGAGTTTTGGTTATAGTTGGGGTTAGTGTTAGATTAGGGTTGAGTTAGGGTTAGGGTTAGATTAGGGTTGGGTTAGGGTTAGGGTTTGGGTGGGGTAAAGGTTAGTAATAGGTAAGGGTTTGCTTAGGGTTTGTGGAATTAGAATTATATTAGGGTTAGGGTTAGTGTTAGTTAGGGTTAGGGTTAGTGTTAGATTAGGTTTAGGGTCAGGGTTAGACCTAGATTAGGGTTGTGGTGGGGAAAGGTTAGTCATAGGTCAGGGTTTGCTTAGGGTTTGCTGAATGGGGTCTATGTTTTTGACTGTAGGAAGGGAAAGGGGTTTATAGAATAGGATAGGAAAAAAAAACATTGATAAAAATAAAGTAATCTCGTTTTACAATTATTTTTATGGACAGGAGACGGTAGGAATGGGAAGGATATAGGTAGAAGAGGAGCAGTGTTGATCGAGGAGTGGTGAAAGAAGATGTGAAGTGTCTATAAGAGTTGTTCAAAGATGGAGAGAAATGGAAATCAAACCGGTCGGGTGAGGAGAGAAGGATGCATCGGCACCAAGGCTCCTTATGGTTGGGAGTCGTCAGGGTCAAAGCACAACCGAGCAAGGATGTTTCTAACTTGGTACCAGGTCAATGCCCGACATCCTCGTGCCGAGTCCTTGTTGAAGAAAGCAAGAAAAACTACACAAATATAGTGAGAAATTAGAAAGTGATTGGAACCTATTCCAAAGGAAAAAAAATATATATATATATATATACAGTTTTGATAATATAGAGGGAGGTAAATATGTATACTAAATATAGAAAAATTTCAGAAATGATAGAAGAGAAAACTTATGTAAACAAATTAAAAAAAATTTTTGAGATATTACGGAGAATAATGCAATGCTCATGTAGAGTAACAAAGAATGCGTTGCTAATACAGAAGAGAATACCTATGTATATTAAAAGGAAAATAATTAAATGAATAAAAACAAAAAACAAAAATAATAATTTCAAGTGTGTGTACACTGAACGGAAGTGTCACGAAACGGGAATTAGAATTAAGAGGAGAGGTGTGTTATTATTATTTATATGAAGAAAATAAAGATAGATACTTTGAGAAATATCAATCACGCGCATTCTCCATCCGATCACCACTGGCTTTTTTACTGTGTTTACGCGCAGTTTAATTGCGATATGAAAATTAATGGGAGGGTTCTCATCTCGAAGCTTCGCTTCTCGGCCAAATATTCATTTTTCGGACAATCTCTCAGCCGCGGACATTATCAGCCGACATACCAGCCGCCCGAAGGGGTTTATTTACTAAATATAGCTTACCATCACCGTATCGTCCGCGATATCCGTTGGGGGGACAGCGGCACTCGTATGTTCCACGAAGGTTAATGCAGTCCGAATTACGATGACAACGGTCTGAGTTAAGGCTGCACTCGTTTATATCTATTTCAAAAGTAAACAAGAGAAACACGAATTAGACAAAATAATGTTGAGTTATAGCGACAGAAACGAGACGTTTGGTGCTACCAAAAACAAATTCAGTTATTACAGACATAGAACTCAACATACAGAAAAAGAGCTCTTCTTTCAGCATTAGAAAAATGTTAACCAAGATTGGTGTTCCTTTTAATTAAGGTTCAAATAGATAAAATAAAAAAAAAATAGCTCTCTCCTTTTTAGATATGGCACAAATCAGTTTTATAGGAGTTGTTTGTATCGACAGGGCAACATTTCTATTTCAAGTGGCCTAAAACCTTTCGTACCAAGATTTCAAAACTAATTTTCCTTACCAATTCCTTACAACTCTTACGGGGGTCAGTTCTGAGAAAATAATATTTATCAAACAAAAATAGCTAACTATCTCTGATAAAATGTATTAATATGACGAGAGGAATTACAAAAGTTTGAATATAAAGGAGAAGTTTTAATTGGACTGTTCTGTGGACAAGTCAAACGTGTTGGTATCTAAAATTATTTTAGACTAGATTAGTTTTACCTGTCTCTACAAGAAAAATGATATGTCTAATGATCACACCAGAGAGTGACGGAATATGACAAAGCTGTACATGGGATCTTCGCGTAGCTGAAACAAGCGCTCCAATTCCTTGAAATGGTATTCCCGAATGATTTTCAAGTTGTCTGATGAGTAGATTAAACCATTAAGAGCAAAGAAGTAGCGAACATCAAGATGAAGAATTTCTAGGATAAATCGCTCAATTGTGAATGTGTAGACAGTGGTAATGTGCACAGCATTGATCTGGGACACAAACGCCAAGGTCTTGTTGCTTACTACCTCATTTAAGTCTAGCACAGACTGCCTAGTCTTCTTAAGGAAGGAATCAAGTTGGCACATGGACAAGTGCGAAACCGGGACTTGAATGTCCAGGGAATTCACCAAAAAGTGCTGGCTTACACCCAACATCTGACTCATGACTTCGAACGTGCGAATTATCAGCAGTTTCCGAATCACCACGTGAAATTCTTGAACGGTGAGGTTGTAAGACAAATCAGCTTCAGTTTTATTGAGTTTTTCTGCGACTTCGGCCAGAGTCATATTCAAATTGTTTGCGTAACGTACCAAGGTGTATCTTGTGCAAAGGACTTCAATTCTCAAGGGGCTCAGATTATGAAAGATGATCTCAGTCAAATTAAAGAACTTGATCAGGACTTCAGCAGTGACGTTGTAAGACATCAATATTTTCCGTACTTCATGTTTAGCATCCTCCATCGCTTCCCTGTTAAGTTCAAAAATGTTTTTCCTTGTCTTCACGATGAACGTTACAAGCTGTGGATACAACTTGTATTCGTTAAACCCCATAACTGTCTTATTCAACAGTTCTGCAAATTCTGGTAAGGTAATTTTGAAGAGCTCCATGTCTTTCGGGGTCACGTCTATCAGAAACGCAGTTAAGTAACGAAACTCCATTGAAATTTTGGAACGCACCGGATCTAATATAGTTGTCATATTATCCAGGTCATCCTTAAGTTTGCTCACCCAAACATCCAACGAATGCCGCACCAAACGGATTCTCATTTGAAGTCCACTGACGTAATCTTTACCTAGCACCGCGATCTTTATCAAGCGGAGGAAGGAATAGTGTTTGACTTCATCTGCATCAGGCACAGCCAAGATGGTGCCAAGTTCTTTCGCGGTCCGGTTCAGAAATTCAAAAGCTGATAAACTGATCTCCAAAGCCCCAGAAATATAACTAACGTTTTCAGTTTTTAAGAAATGCAGGAATAGCTTCAGAATGGGTGTTGTATCCAAGCTGACATTCTGTATCAAGGCTAGTTCTTCCAGCGTTTCACTCCCTGAGACTTCAAAAATTCTGAGTGTTTGTTGCAAGGCCAAAAATCTTCGTAAAACAGTTTCCACCTCGGAGACAAATACACCTTGGAAAACATCTTCGAATGTGATTTCTTTAAACTGAGATGTATTCAGCAGAAACAGAGCAACCTCGGGCAGAGTGAATTCCAAGTACATCAAGCATCCCGTGGAGATATTATACATAGACGCAATCTCTTGTTTGGACGAGCTGTTGGCGAGCTTGCTGAGGAGTGCCAAAATTAACAAATGGTAAACACCACAGCGTACACTATTGAGTTATGGATGCACGCAGGAGGTGGCTAAGCACGAAAGAAGCGTAAGAGTCGCTCGAGGCGATAGCCGAGAACGTCTCTAGCTTCTTGAGTGCTTAGCAAACCTCCCAAGTGCATCCATAACTCAATAGTGTACGCTGTGGTGTTTACCATTTGTTTTATAACATAACATTGATACATTGTAGCTAAAGAGTTCCCTTTCATTTAACAAATCTTACGTGACCAGAAAAAAACAAGCGCGCGCGGAAAAATAGTCTTTGCATTTGCTCACGTCAGCAGCGTACACCCATGGGCAAATGGGGGAACGCTAAATTGACCAATCAGAACGCGCGCTTTACTTTGGTTATGTTATAATGGTTCGTGGCTTAGAGCTGTTTGTGTAGTTGTGATATTCGTAAACTGTTTTGTTCTCCAGACCAGTCAGGTTAAAGCTCATCCTGCATTCTGAACTTAGAGTAATGTTTTCCGTTGCGTTTATTTCCATGTATCCAACGAAAAGCAGCAGACACCATAGGATACCCTTGGCAATGAAACCGCTTGTGTCTAGAGCTCTTCCCATACTTTGACAATCCTCTAGCCTTTGAAAATAGGTATTTTAATTCAATATTTTAAGAAAATATTCGATTGAATTTTTGTAGAAACCTTAATAGATGCTCATTTTATGAGATTTCTCAATTTTTTAACTTAACGCAATATACCCTGCCGGGACACTGCTCAAAAAATGGAGTTGTACTCGATCCACGTGCCTAAAACCAAGAAATTTTTACAGAAAAAATCCCGATATCTAGAGCTACATACTGTGATGAGTAAAATTAACTTCCCTTCCTAATAAAAGGAAAGCATAACTTTTAATTTGGCGAGATAGAGAATAGGAAAAGCTCTCATCATAAAAAATGAACGACGAACATAATTACGGAGATGAACAGATGAATAACCTTGAGAACGGACCAAACGTGAAAATAAAGCAGTCACGTTTCATTTACTCAAATAATTATTAAGAACAATTCACTTGTACCCTGGCGTCAGCACAGCAAACACGTAGAGACAATTTTCATGCCCTCAGGCGATGGAAACAATATTTTCTTTCGAGGTAATTCTAGATGTTTTTTAACTCTACAGACAATGCTGTAAGAGTGACTTTGCCAGCGAGAGAACAAGTGAGTCAGTAATCGCAAAGAATCATTTTAATAGTTGATTTTCAAATGCATAGGTTTGTATAATTTGCCGCAACATTTTAAAATTGGATAAACTGATCACCAAAGGAGGTAGTCAATATTGGCTGAAGAATTAGCATTAATGCTGAAGAAATAAAAGCACCCAAGCTTGGGTGACATGAGAGTAGAAAAATGGACTTCTATTGGTTATCCTTTCTAATTTTGAACTTTTTTGCTCGATTTTTTTTTTGTTCGTAGCTTTCGAGAAAGTTTCTTTTCACCTCGAGGCCATGGTTTGCTAATCCGTAAAGCCCTCCATGTATCGATCTACCAATGTAAGGTTACAGTCTCCGAACAAAATAACTACGTGGGGCCAAAGGTGGCATAGCTTATTCTATATCATTTATGGACTTCATTCGATCTTTAGCAATCGTGGCTTCTAAACAAAAGCAATTCATACAAGAACAACTTTTGAAGCAAAGTCTGTGTTGCGTTGGATGTTCTTTCACTCCCAAGAAGTTACAGCATTAGAAGGAAGTCCGCTACTTTTTAATTCTAAGTCTGACACGACTTGAAGTAAAAGCTACTTCACGTGTACGTTAAGAGCATTGGTCGATGTTTGGTGTGCAAACTTGCTAAAGCAGGTTTGTAAAAAAAGACCTGAATTATCTTTCTGCTCTGATGAGTCCCGTACGCATAATCAGGCTACATGACGCATGAGATTTTAGAGGCGAAGGTTCAAGAATGTTTTGGGCAAAGCTTTGTCATGTCGTTGCCAAAATACAATTACGAGTGGTCCAAAATGTGATAGCCATTTTCTTCTTCAAGCCTGTTGAACAATAAAAGTTACATAAATCACGTTCGAAATTTAGTGTGGAACCCGCCGGCATCTCTACTCTGAGAGCAATAACAATAATCTTTTAAAATCACAATGCTAGAATCTTTCTTTCACTTGAGTCTTCTTTATATTCGATCGCATGCTCAAAATTACCATCAATTTATACGCAACTAGACCGAAATGACAATCACTTTCATTCTGGTTTTACTCTAACTTAAAATGACCCTGGGTGGTTTGTGGGAACGTAGTATTCATAAAAACGTGCAATTTACAAGCTGATAATCCAGAAGAAGATAATACAATTAACAATACCATTACAGATTAAGTCATATGAGGTTTTTCTTGCAGCCGAACCCGAAACTTTTGCTCAGTCAAATCACTTGACCGGCAACGAGTGCAAAGTGAACGGTGGAGCTTACCGTTAGTATACAGGTGTACTGTGGGACTATTGACTGCTTCACTGTCCGCAGCTGGACAGTGACCGAACGGTTATCTTAATGGAAATGAATCAGTAAACGTAATTCTTGATGACAATTAAAAAAATTGCAAACTGCGACTCCCTCAACCATTAAAACAATTCCTTTTATTTTTCGCCATCGAGGCGTACACATAAACACTTCGTTTAATTCACACGATATTGGACATGACATATTGCTTCAAATAACTATGATGAAACACTTTTTCTCTCTATCTACAAAGTATTTTATTTTAACGAATTGGCACTGTCTTGTTCTAAACACAAGCCTCATGTTTTTCGATGCATCAAATACCTCAGGTATGGTGACATTTTGCTTTTTAATCAGTATTTTCGCTTCAAATTGTTTCCTTCTTACGACAAGAAAATTTCAGTAAATTCTAGGACATAACTATTCTATTACGTCAGCATCTACATCACCGAGATGTGTTCGACATGTTTGAAAAACAAAATAATCCGGTTTTATTTGGTATTGTCTTTTTGGCGGATTTACGAAATAAAGAGAGTTCTAGAGGGCTTTTCTTTCTTTGATTTTTTAGCCTCTTGATAATAACTATTTGTCATTCAAAAGGGGCGCAAATAACGACGAATAAGTTTATTATAATAATAATAATTTATTACTTTATAGTGCGCTTTTTAACATATAATGATCAAAAGCGCATTATATGCAAATCTATGGCTTGTTTGATCGGAATCACGGAAGGTTGGCAAAGCTGTGTTGTTTTTCAGCTATGAGGACCAGCATATCAACATCAGAAACATCTGAAAATTGTTAACTTCGAAGTTTCCGCCAACGTTCTGATCTTTACGCCTTTATACGTGGAATCAAACTCTCCGCTTAACATATTCAACTTAAAGCGCCAGTAATCACAGCTTTAAGTCGCCAACGTTCTGATCTTCACTCCTTTGCACAAGGACGCAAACCATAGTTAAGAGAGGGGACTGGTTACGAAGGCCGGCATACATCAGAGACCTTTTGGTCAGTCTGAGGCCCAATTGGAAATACTTTCGTCTTTTGCGAAGAAGTTTGAAGATTTTGCCATATCAAAATTATTTCAGAAATTCAAAATTGAATACTTTTGCAACTATTTTGCCAGGATGTCTGGAAGTTTTGCTACATCACAGATTCACTCCTTTCCACCTTGCAGGGGAATTAAAATTGTTGCGTCTAAGAACACAGTTGAGAATTTCTAATTGCTACTTCGCTTTCAAATAGCGCTAAGATTATATAAAAAAAATTATCTATATAAGATTCTACATACGCTATAAATCTTTGGCGACTGCTTCATTGGAAGCAGTTCATGCAATCACAGTCAAGCAAGGTCAAGAGGCGTTGCAAAATATGAATTAAGGTAATTTTTTTAATAATACTCCAGTTTCGCGTTCTGTGCTGATAACCGCTGTTCGAATGTTTGCAGATACTGTCAAACGTGAAAACGAGGCTAACCCTGTATCATATCATTGTAGTATACAAACAAACCAAGTGTGAGCGTGTAAAAATCTTGATTTTTTTAACTTATAAGAGCTCTTTGTAGTAAATATTTAAGTCAAAAAATGTGACGAAGGCTGCCTGATGGACACAATTCAGAAGACAGAGGACTTTCAAAAGCTTACAGTGAAAGATTTGAGAGAATTATTGAAAGCAGAAAACCAGCCATGTGGCGGCAAGAAGGCTGATCTTATCCTAAGATGTCAAGCTATTTATCAAAGAAAAGTGGTCTGCGTCGAGCCTGACAACGTTTCAAAACAAGAACAGCCATTGATATCGTTGATTTCGAACACCAAAAGTGACCACGAAATAACGTGCGAGATCAAATTCTCTTTCTTTATACTCATCTAATTCTTTTTGAAGAATTCCCACTTTAACTTTAAGGTTGTTTAACATTTCAGTCATAACTTCTAATCTTTCCTCCATACTCTGCTGGTATTCAGATGGATTCTTTGGTGTATCAGTAAATGAAAAAGCATAATCATGTTCACACTCAATGTATGTCAGTTGGGGGGATATGTACACATCGTCAGTTTGCGTAGACTTCTCTGTGACCTAAGGTGCAAACAAAAACAGAAATTTTAAACAACACTTAAGTATACAAAATACTTGTAATACAATAAAATAATAGCAAAAACCAATGAAACAATAAATACTATTATCATTAGATGTTGCTTGTGTCCAACAGAGTGGTTTTCAGAAACCTAAATAAATGTTAGCTTGTTAAAAACCATTACACCTTCAATCATGCTCTTTTTTTGTCTATCTCTTGACATTCACTCTAACAAGCTAATAGCTAAAATTTGTGCTACAATTTTTTGAAACTCACTATAAATATGCAATAATATATAAGCTTAGTTTACGAAAGCCACACCCATCACAATAAAATGATTCACAACATTAACCGGGAATTTAAATCATAATATTGCATGAATATTGTTCATTGTTCATTTGGCTTTTATTTATTATTTTATACTAATCAAAGTAATTTTCATAAGCTTGGTATTTTAAAGGTTACCTGTTTCAAATTTGAATCAGCACTGCTGTCAGACCTGTCATTCTCACACTGTAGCACAGCTTCAGTGTCATCACTGCTCCTTGCAAAATTGACACAGTTTTCTGGAATATTCACAGCCTCCATAGATTTCTTCATACATTCATCCTCTTGAGGTTTAACGATTAAATTCTCTTTGACTTCAGCTAACATTTCCCTGGTAAGCACTCGCCTGCCTTGAGCTTGTTTTGGTTGACTTGACCACTGGAATATGGATGGCTCTGCTCCTGAAAAATATAAACACCAAAGTTTAAAGTAATCTTGAGTTCAACTTGATACTTCGATAGTCTTATATTAATAAAGAAATATTCAAAATCTTCAAAGCTAAGTGAATCGTACGAAAAGAAGCATTGCAATTTGCTCAACTTAAGTTATAACTTATATAGCTTACATAAAACTCAAGAGCTCACTAAAAGCTCACATTTTACGGGCACACTTACGGGCATACAAAAACATACCTGGTCGTAGCCTGTACCGCGTTCTTCCCGGAGGTTTGCATAGGTCATTTTCCTTAAAATGATGGCCGCATACGACCGTTGAAGGTTTCACGTAGAAGCCGTCTCTGCCGTGCTGTCGCTCTATTAAATTGCGCGATCGATTTCGAAGCGATGGCTTGGTTGCTGTTCCGTCGCTTAGATATTAAAAATTATTACAAGCTACAACTGAACACTGCTTCCCTCGACTTCTATGTTTTCTGTGGAGCTTTGGTTCGTTCATAGTGCTTATAGAGCTTACAACAAATCTAAAACGAAACTTTCGCGCTTTTTTTTCAAGTGTTATACGGGGATAGCCTCGATTTCAGGTTTACATTTGCGCCTGCAGTGCATGTACAGCGGAATTTCGCGGAACGAGCAAACGGAGTATTATGGCGCTGCACCAAGGCCAGATATTAAAATATAATTTTTGAAAAAACGACAAGGATTTTTCCATCGAATATCAATGACAACAATGTCTTGGGAAAAATATTGCTCCGTTGGATATCACTCCTGATTTTGATTTCCTGCAAAATGTTTACAGAGTAAAGAGTGACTGGACATGCGCTGAACGCAGCACGAACCCAGATGCATTCTATAGAAGGAAAGGGATGTCGCACTCATCCCCGAGGAAATACATGATTATTTTTCCAATTGATATTGTCAGTTCGACCGCGGTGTTAAAATGAAAGGAATTAAGGATAATGGAAATGCTAATCGTCTCGCGAATTACCAGTTTGTGATAACACGTTTCTGTTCTTACAAAAAAAATAAACCCAAGTGCCTTAAATGCCAACTATGAATTAAGACAATATTTCTGGGAGCACCTTAATTTGAAAAATTGAGTTTAATCTTTGCCTCGTTGGTTAAATTTGTGGTAAGCTTTCCTGTTTTATTATTTTACAGCAAGGAATGAAAAAAAGTCAGACAGCAAAAAGCGGATAAGTCATGAATAGTAATATCAGTGTTTTCTCTGCTGGCATAAGGAAGAACAAAAAATCAATTATAAAAAGGGAACATATGGAGAGATTATCGTCGCAGTCCAATCTATTAGTCGAAATTTTTTTTTTTTCTTTCTGATGAATGGTGCTTTTGGTTATCGCAAAAATTCACATTTACTATCTTCTTAGAACTAATTTGTCTTTTTCAAGATCACCCGTATCATCCCACTGTTTGCAAATGCAATATCCACCGAGTTTTGTCTGTATTAGGTTACCCCGAAAATTAATGAATCAAAAAGAGTTTGTTTGAGGCAGCTGTCGACAATCCATTATTAAAAGCGATTGGAAACGAGGGTGTTTGTCAGCCGGACTATAATTAACCCATTCCAAGCCAACGTTTCACCGAATCGTTGGCACTTTGCTCTTTTCCTTTGCCGATATCACGGAAATTAGTGATACGTTGGGCTTTGCTGACTGACAATCCGATTCGCGGTGTTTTGTGTTCGTGCGCGTGATCGAACTAACGAATTTGCTATGTTAACCGAAATGTGAAAGTTTTTCAATTTGTTTGTTTTCTGCCTCACAACTTCTTCCCTACGGTTTTTCGCTGAGGTGAAATGACAGTCGAAATGTAGACGTCAAGCCAGCAGAGTTAGATTCAACATGAATGTAAGGAAAATGTGCTTTGTTATTTTTCCGCGAATCTCCATCTTGGTTGTGTTGGTTTGCGGAGTTTTGGTCAATAATGCATCTTCTGTGAATGTCGGTGAGTTACGAAACTGTCTGGTTTTTCTAATATTCAGTAATTTACATTAAATTGGCAACGGTTCACTGTTTCTATAGGTTCAAAGTTTGCAACGCATCTCTCAATCTGCCGTGTTCTACAGGAAAAGCCGAACCTTTTTCAAACGAAAATCGTTACATGCGTTTGTTAAATAAGTTGCGTGAGAAAAAAATACAGAGTGTTCAATGTTTACAACAGGACTAATGTCCTTTTAGGATTAAAACGACAATATGTTTGAAGCTTGCGTAAGGCAAAATGGGAATCCTTCATCTTATTGTGATAAAAATTTCAATTACAGTCGTTTTGGGAATCACCAAGGAAATGGAATCTTCATCACAAAGCCTTGTTACGTACATAGTTTGAAACACTGATAAAGCTTTTACAACGGTAATTTCTTGAAAGGGTAAACCTATTGAAAAATATCTCTTCCCACTATCTTTATGTGGAATGATTATCTTTTCATCCTCTTGTGCTTTGTTTGGCAAAACCGATAGAGAGACCCGCGGGGCATTTCTAATCCTTTCTTCGGCAGTTTCACTTCTTTTTTCTTTTTGAAAAATTTATACGTCGGCTGTAGACTACACTTTTGTTTATCATACTGTTTATTATACTGTTTATCATACTGTGTTTCTCTGTGTTTATCCTAGTTCGCACGTCTTCTGATTATTCTCTCCAATATCCCAATGTTGTCACAGTTGCAATTGTGAGCTCTTGTGTTTCAGCGCAGTCAGACGATAAAGGAAAGAGCCTAGAACGACAAATTTCCAACTTGGCGTTGTAATTCACTCAGCTAGGAAAGCTCAAGTTATAAATTTCACATTTTACTTATCATATTTTAGGGTTAGCCTTTGAAGTTTTTCAAAACACTCTTGGAACCACTTTTGGTTCGTGGCCTTTTGACCGACCTTTCTAATGAACTTAAAATAGGCCTGAAAATAGGTTTGTGGCCTTCGGAAAATACATTTTTTCATACTAAGTTTCATATTTTGAGGCAAGTAATTCATGGCAGTCTCCATATAGACTCCCTGTTACCCATTCTCCCTGTGTATCCTGTGTACACTGTGTACCCTGTGTACCCTGTGTACCCTGTGTACCCGTGTGTACCCTGTGTACCCTGTGTACCCGTGTGTACCCTGTGTACCCGTGTGTACCCTGTGTACCCTGTGTACCCTGTGTACCCTGTGTACCCGTGTGTACCCTGTGAACCCTGTGTACCCTGTCTACCCTGTGTACCCTGTGTACCCTGTGTACCCATGTGTACCCTGTGTACCCTGTGTAACCTGTGTACCGTTGTGTACCCTGTGTACCCTGTGTACCCGTGTGTACCCGTGTGTACCCTGTGTACCCTGTGTACCTTGTGTACCCTGTGTACCCTGTGTACCCTGTGTACCCGTGTGTACCCTGTGTACCCTGTGTACCTTGTGTACCCGTGTGTACCCTGTGTACCCTGCGTACCCTGTGTACCCGTGTGTACCCTGTGTACCCTGTGTACCCTGTGTACCCTGTGTACCACGTGTACCCTGTGTACCCTGTGTACCCATGTGTACCCTGTGTACCCTGTGTAACCTGTGTACCCTTGTGTACCCTGTGTACCCTGTGTACCCGTGTGTACCCTGTGTACCCTGTGTACCTTGAATACCCTGTGTACCCTGTGTACCCTGTGTACCCTGCGTACCCTGTGTACCCCGTGTACCCTGTGAACAATGTGTACCCTGTGTACCCTATGTACCCTGTGTACCCGTGTGTACCCGTGTGTACCCTGTGTACCCTGTGTACCCGTGTGTACCCGTGTGTACCCTGTGTACCCTGTGTACCCGTGTGTACCCTGTGTACCCTATGTACCCTGTGTACCCTCTGCACCCGTGTATAACCGTGTGTACCCTGTGTACCTTTTGTACCCTGTGTACCCTGTGTACCCTGTGTACCCTGTGTACCCTGTGTACCCGTGTGTACCCGTGTGTACACTGTGTACCCTGTGTACCCTGTGTACCCTGTGTACCCTGTGTACCCTGTGTACCCTGTGTACCCTGTGTACCCGTGTGTACCCGTGTGTACCCTGTGTACCCTGTGTACCCGTGTGTACCCTGTGTACCCTGTGTACCCGTGTGTACCCTGTGTACCCTGTGTACCCGTGTGTACCCGTGTGTACCCGTGTGTACCCTGTGTACCCTGTGTACCCTGTGTACCCTGTGTACCCTGTGTACCCGTGTGTAACCTGTGTACCCTATGTACCCTGTGTACCCGTGTGTACCCTGTGTACCCTGTGTACCCTGTGTACCCTGTGTACCCTGTGTACCCTGTGTACCCGTGTGTACCCGTGTGTACACTGTGTACCCTGTGTACCCTGTGTACCCTGTGTACCCTGTGTACCCTGTGTACCCTGTGTACCCTGTGTACCCTGTGTACCCGTGTGTACCCGTGTGTACCCTGTGTACCCTGTGTACCCGTGTGTACCCGTGTGTACCCTGTGTACCCTGTGTACCCGTGTGTACCCTGTGTACCCTGTGTACCCGTGTGTACCCGTGTGTACCCGTGTGTACCCTGTGTACCCTGTGTACCCTGTGTACCCTGTGTACCCTGTGTACCCGTGTGTAACCTGTGTACCCTATGTACCCTGTGTACCCGTGTGTACCCGTGTGTACCCTGTGTACCCTGTGTACCCTGTGTACCCTGTGTACCCTGTGTACCCTGTGTACCCTGTGTACCCGTGTGTACCCTGTGTACCCTGTGTACCCGTGTGTACCTTGTGTACCCTGTGTACCCTGTGTACCCTGTGTACCCGTGTGTACCTTGTGTACCCTGTGTACCCGTGTGTACCCTGTGTACCCTGTGTACCCGTGTGTACCTTGTGTACCCTGTGTACCCTGTGTACCCTGTGTACCCTGTGTACCTGTGTGTACCCTGTGTACCCTGTGTACCCGTGTGTACCTTGTGTACCCTGTGTACCCTGTGTACCCGTGTGTACCCTGTGTACCCTGTGTACCCGTGTGTACCTTGTGTACCCTGTGTACCCTGTGTACCCTGTGTACCCTGTGTACCCTGTGTACCCGTGTGTAACCTTGTACCCTATGTACCCTGTGTACCCGTGTGTACCCGTGTGTACCCTGTGTACCCTGTGTACCCTGTGTACCCTGTGTACCCGTGTGTACCCTGTGTACCCTGTATACCCGTGTGTACCTTGTGTACCCTATGTACCCTGAGTACCCATGTGTACCCTGTGTACCCTGTGTACCCGTGTGTAACCTGTGTACCCTATGTACCCTGTGTACCCGTGTGTACCCGTGTGTACACTCTGTACCCTGTGTACCCTGTGTACCCTGTGTACCCTGTGTACCCTGTGTACCCGTGTGTACCCTGTGTACCCTGTGTACCCTGTGTACCCGTGTGTACCTTGTGTACCCTATGTACCCTGAGTACCCATGTGTACCCATGTGTACCCTGTGTACCCTGTGTAACCTGTGTACCCGGGTTTACCCGTCTGTACCCTGTGTACCCTGTGTACCCGTGTGTACTCTGTGTACCCGTGTGTACCCTGTGTACCCGTGTGTACCCTGTGTACCCTGTGCACCCTGTGTACCCTGTGTGCCCTGTGTACCCTGTGTACCCTGTGTACCCGTGTGTACCCTGTGTACCCTGTGCACCCTGTGCACCCTGTGTGCCCTGTGTACCCTGTGCACCCTGTGTACCCTGTGCACCCTGTGTACCCTGTGTGCCCTGTGTACCCTGTGTGCCCTGTGTACCCTGTGTGCCCTGTGTACCCTGTGTACCCAGTGCACCCTGTGTACCCTGTGTGCCCTGTGTACCCTGTGTACATGGCATACAGGGTACACTTGGGTATACATGAATATACTTGGGTATACATGTTTATATAGGGTGTACAGAGTACACAAGGTAGGCAGGGTATACGAGGTATTCAAGGATATACATGATATACATGGGTACAAAGTGTATAATGGGTAAACAGGGTACACAGGGTACACATGGGTACACAGGGTACACAGGGTACACAGGGTACACAGGGTACACAGGGTACACAGGGGTACACACGGGTACACAGAGTACACAGGGTACACAGGGTACACAGGGTACACAAGGTACACACGGGTACACACGGGTACACAGGGTACACAGGGTACACAGGGTACACAGGGTATACACGGGTACACACGGGTACACAGGGTACACAGGGTACACAAGGTACACACGGGTACACACGGGTACACAGGGCACACAGGGTACACACGGGTACACAGGGTACACAGGGTGCACACGGGTACACACGGGTACACAGGGTACACAGGGTACACAGGGTACACAGGGTACACACGGGTACACACGGGTATACACGGGTACACAGGGTACATAGGGTACACAAGGTACACACGGGTACACACGGGTACACACGGGTACACAGGGTACACAGGGTACACAGGGTACACACGGGTACACACGTGTACACAGGGTACACACGGGTACACAGGGTACACAGGGTACACAGGGTACACAGGGTACACAGAGTACACAGGGTACACAGGGTACACATGGGTACACAGGGTACACATGGGTACACAGGGTACACAGGGTACACAGGGTACACAGGGCACACAGGGCACACAGGGCACACAGGGTACACAGGGTACACAGGGTACACAGGGCACACAGGGCACACAGGGCACACAGGGCACACAGGGCACACAGGGCACACAGGGTACACAGGGCACACAGGGTACACAGGGCACACAGGGTACACAGGGTACACAGGGTATACACGGGTACACACGGGTACACAGGGTACACAGGGTACACAAGGTACACACGGGTACACACGGGTACACAGGGCACACAGGGTACACACGGGTACACAGGGTACACAGGGTGCACACGGGTACACACGGGTACACAGGGTACACAGGGTACACAGGGTACACACGGGTACACACGGGTATACACGGGTACACAGGGTACATAGGGTACACAAGGTACACATGGGTACACACGGGTACACACGGGTACACAGGGTACACAGGGTACACAGGGTACACACGGGTACACACGTGTACACAGGGTACACACGGGTACACAGGGTACACAGGGTACACAGGGTACACAGGGTACACAGGGTACACAGAGTACACAGGGTACACAGGGTACACATGGGTACACAGGGTACACATGGGTACACAGGGTACACAGGGTACACAGGGTACACAGGGCACACAGGGCACACAGGGTACACAGGGTACACAGGGTACACAGGGTACACAGGGCACACAGGGCACACAGGGCACACAGGGTACACAGGGTACACAGGGTACACAGGGCACACAGGGCACACAGGGCACACAGGGTACACAGGGCACACAGGGTACACAGGGCACACAGGGTACACAGGGTACACAGGGAGAATGGGTAACAGGGAGTCTATATGGAGACTGGGTAACAGGGAGTCTATAAGGAGACTGCCATGAAGTACTTGCCTATTGATGACAAGCATTTTCTTATTCAGGTAAGATCATAAAGATCAGATAACGCATTATCCCAAATGGAATTCCCCTTAGTTTAGAAACCCTATTTCCATCAAAAATCCATCTTAACATGTTCAATTTTTGAAGAGTCCTCTTTTTTCAGGTTTTAAATCACATTATTGATAGGTTCTTCAAATGTCTTTCTAGTCTAATTGCTTTCTTGTCTAAATCTCAACCTTCCTTACCATTGTTTAATATTGCTCAATTTTGAAATTTTTTTTCTTTCTCTTCAAGAAAACCTCAAAATAGGGTGCTTTACAGAATCTCCTGCAAATCGGAAGTTCCGAATATCTCCGGGAAACTATCGCCCCTGGAGTCTCACACCGTACGATTGCGTAAGACTTTGCGGCAACTTGAAATATCCTCTCTCCGCTCTACAAAATGGCGACTTGTGTTTTTGTGCCAATTCGTTCAATTCTTCGCGTCAGCAAAGCTCAAAATGTACCCTAAACTGTACCGGCGACATCAGCTACCATTGCGGAGGAACTTGGGAGAATTTAGTGTACAACTCGAGCTCTTTTATCGACAAACTAGTGATAAAGTACTCCAGTTCTCTCACCGTTTTCAAGTGGATTAATTTAAGTGCGGTTTTCGTCAATAGAAGCTATCCCGATCTACGCGTTGCTTTCAATGTCGGAGACAGTAACGCGGAATCTCCAGGGGAGAACACAGAATTTAAATTCAGAGCTGTTTATTGGGGGAAAATTACCGTCAAAGCTCAAGCATTGAATACAAACTCGATGGGCCATGTTCAGCGCGATCTTTTCATTAAAGCCTTTCCAGGGAGAGCACAGTTGAATTGCCCTTCAGTTGTTAGTACAGAAGACATTTTCCACTGCACGGCGAAAATTTACGAAGGGACAACTTTGAAGGCAACATGGATGTTTCAAAATGAAATTGAAAGGAACATTTCGTTGCCAAGTAAGTTTCAAAATGTCTCTATGTTTGTTTTGGTTATAATGGGTTTTTCATTTAATTTTAAGCTTTGGTCGGTTCAGGACCGCACCAATTTGACAGTGTTTGTTTTGAAAAGATAAAACGCAACAAGATTTATTGCGCGGAGGTTATGAAAAATAGTATCTTCATTAACATGACATTTCAAACAAAGCTGAGTAAATGGAACGCTTTTACGAGTGAGAAAATAAAGAATATGGTTTCTGTTTCACATTGTATTTTTATTTCAAGGGAACGAAAGAACATATCTTTTAAGTTTCCTAAGCAACCTGTCAGGCTGTAAGTTAAAGTTTTCCACGAAATTTGACTTACTTCTCAGCAGTAATCAAACATTGTTTTCGTTTCATTTAAAACGTACAGGTTATTTTTATAACCTAGATGTTTTTGCAAAGAAACATCCGAAATATATATCTTAACCTTTTTTGTTTATTTTTCTTATTCATAAAGTTCTGACTGTATTTATTTTGAATGACACACCATCAAACAGAGTTGGTCCTGTTTTGAAAAATTGCGCCGGGTTTTCCACAAATTTCCCGTCTCGTGCAAAGAAACGAAAATAAAACGGGTCATTTTTCTCCGTTCACTCGTGAGAGCGAGCATTTCGAAGTAGTTCTCCGTTGTTTTTTTAGGGAGATTTCTCTTTACTTATATCTATATGAACGAAAACGTTAAGCTTGTTCGCTGGGTTGCGAATGAGTTTTGTACCGAATTGATGTGCTGTAATCAAAGTTTCTCCTGCGGTAAGATTTAAATAGGCTGTTTATATGTGGAAGAAATATTCCAACGTATCCATGCCTGATCGATGATAAATACACATCTGCTGTTAACGAAAAAAACAATAGTGCAATTTTTTGTCGTCTCCGCTAATGTAATGGACATTTTGTTTAAAGGAAATATTCAGCAATTTCCTACGCCGGACACACTTTTATTTGTCTAACTTTATATAATATCAAATGAAGTCCCCGCTTTACAGAACAAAAATTTTCAAGATATCAAGTACAAATGTTATATGCAAAATAAAAAGCTAGAGTCTGTCAATGTATTAAAAAAGAAGTAGTAATATGGATAAATCTCCTCGTCCGGCAGGATTTTGTCTTAATGGCAATTATCGGAGAAGCTTCAAGCTCCCTTATCGAAAGCTGAAATTCTGCAATAATATCTCAAAAAAGACAAAAGTCGGAGACAAATTTTAGTCAAAATTGACAACCATCTCCGAACACTTGATACTTATTTAGATAATCATCGGTACTGTCTTTCGAATATATCTTTTATTGGCTCTGCTAAATGAGGAACCCATCCAAGCTCTCGGCATCCTCAAGTGTATAATGAAAGGCTCCTTATTTTGAAAATGATCAAGAAATCTATATGAGATGTAAAGTTCTATGAGAGGAAATTAAACTTGTCTTGAGTATCATCGATAAAGATTAAAAACAAATTTTGTTTCATTTTGTCTAATTTGGGACAAGTTGACATGATGACTGCTTGAAATGTTTCAGTTCAACCACAGGTAGCCCCAAGCTCGAAAAACGACATCTGTAGTCGTTGCACAACTGAAGAAATATAAGAATTTCTAAATAGAAAGCGTCTGGGATTCAAAACGATTGTTTGTTGCAGGTGTGACTTTTGGGTCGATTCACAGCCGTTTCGGAAGCTTTTATCTTGAACGATTTTTATTCACTCCGATTCATCAAAAATTTCACTCGTTCGCTGCGCTCACTCGTTCTTTTTTTTCTTTTTTTTTTCTTTTTTTTTCTTTTTTTTTTTCGATACATCGCCACTTGTGAATAAAAATCGTTTGTGCGTACTTTTCGTGGAAAAATCTCCATGTCTTCTCCAACTAGACAAACTCCATGTTTACTCCATAGGTCCCCTTTATGTACGAGCTGGCCTGCCTATACCTCAGTGGGAATTACGAAATTTAACATCCTTTTATGATGCTGGAGTGTTTTTACTTCCCTTGTCCCAGTTCTATTCCGAAGCGCGCCTTTTGGCTCTGGAAATATATGGTCAAAAAGCAGGACAAATAAAAGTGTTTGTAAGTGCTTTTTTTTGTTCCTGATGAATGGACGTAGTAGCCGCCTTTGCAGGTTTCTTTCGCTTCTTTTTATCAAATTAAGATGAAAAAGGCTAGCACTGGTTAGTATTACTAGTATTAGTATTATTAGTGACACAAAGGGTTAAACCTTCAACTATTGCACGTAAAAATATATGTACTAAACTACTCCTCAAAATTACAATGCATTTGGCTTTAAATCATCCCATAGTTATGAAAATAGACTAAAATCTCCGCTGAAACGCGTCATCTTGATGGAATAGTCAGTCTCTCAAGGTATTTTGAAGGAAATTTTCCGCTTTAGGAAAAGAAAATCTTATAAAAAATCCTTGGGTTAATTTATTCTCTATGAGAATAGGCTGATGAATTTTTTTAAACAAAGTCAGAACATTACTCTGTAGAAAACTCGATTCGTGTACCCTTGAGCTCCAAAGCCCCATGTCTTTATTTCCGTGTCTGGTAGGCAGGTCATGTTTGATATAAGTTATAACATACAGGGCATTAGAACACGAAGATAAAGGTTAAAGTTCTGAATCTCTCAGCAGTGATTTTTTTTTTTTTTTAACAAAACATTGCAGGCTATAGAGAATAGAACTGAGGAGTACAAGACAGAAAAAATAGCTGTCTTTTAATTCTACTAAGGGAGCAAGTTTCTAAAGAAACTTTGGTGCTGCGTCGGTGGGAGTAATAAGGTTATTTGATTATATCAACTAAGTTGAAATGCAAATTGGCCACCGTAAAGACTTCAAAAGCTGACGTTGGAGCGAATGGGTTAACGCTCGAAACTTCAGCTTTTTAACTCGTTACGGCGTCCAATTTACGTTTCAAGTTAGTTGATATAACCAAATTACCTTTTAATTTTATTGTTTCGTTGTTGTTGTTGTTGTTGCCACCCAGGTTGTGAGACCGGTATGTAGTTTACCAATATCCTTTTACTGTCGGGTTAATCAGTCGTGTGTGAGCCAGCCGTGTACCTCTCAGTCCACACACCACTGTGTATCTCCTGCTACTCTCTGCGTATCAAGTGCTTGCTGTGCTTCTTCGCCCAGTGGAAATTGCTCCCAGTCCTCCAACTTAACGACACTGCGCGCAACTCACTTGAGAATCACCGCTGACCTAGGTGTTTTGACAGTCACAACAGGCTACAATCTGTTGGTTCTTTCTAAGAACCAGACTTTTGACGTTTCTCCCGGGGATATGATCGCTTGGGGACCTGCAACGGACGGAAAAGTTGCTCATAAGCCAGGGAAAAGCACGGTATACCATTTCTCGAGCGTCGATGCAAAAACCCTTCAAAGTGGATTGGATATTTATAAAAATCAGTCCGCTGAAATTCCTAACTTGGATTACATGATCAACATTATTGGATCCCAGGCCTCGATGTTCGAGCTGAACCACCAATTCAATCAATCTGGAGAACACTGGGCCCGAGTTACATATAAGGATGCCCTCGGAAATGATTTAGAACCAATAACTCGACAGATTCTAGCTCAGGCTCCCCTCGTCAACATCGAAATTGTTTATCCATCAGGCTTTCCCTTTTATGAAGTTCAAATGAATCGCAATATGACGATGACAGTCAAAATCCCCACAGCTTCCAATGTGACTGTTTCGTGGACGCTTCTTAACACGAGCACTTTGTTGAAACGCCAAGAATTGCAAAACGCGGTACAGAGTACTTTACGGATCTCGCTCAATCAATCCTTTTCCACCTTGGGGACGTACGCTATTCTCGTTGAGGCAGAAAACAAAATAAGCTCGGTCAACACGACTATTTTTGTAAACGTCCAAGACTCCATATCTTCACTAAGTGCATCAATAATTTCGCCACCAGTCTATCTTGGGGCCCAGTCAAAGTTGATTTCCTTTGCCAGCGGAGCAAATGTTCGGTATGAGTGGAACTTCGGCGATGGTACGGTGACTCCCTACATTTCCAACACAACTGTTCATCACCGTTTTTCAAAAACTGGTACTTTAAATGTTTCTGTTGTTGCAACTGATCTTGCTTCCATACAGAAAACTTGGTTTGAAGTCCAAGTCCTTCAACCCCTAACAATTTTCGTACCTCAGCAAAGTTTTGTGGGATCGAAGTTAAACACTTCATGTTCACTGGTCGGTCCTTTTGAATCAGATCAATATTACTACTGGGATTTCGGAGATGGAGCAACAGAGGAAGGTGTCAGTAAAACTCAAGTCTTCCACAATTATACCAGAGGGGGAAAGTACCTTGTCTCTGTAAAGTTAAAAAATGAGGTGCTTGTCAACGCAAGTTCAGAAATTCTTGTGATAGAACCAGTTTCAGGTCTTACCCTTGATAATTTTACTGGAGTTGAACTGTATGACAATCACACTTTCGTTGCCCGGACTACCAAAGGAAACAACTTAACTTACGAATGGTTTCTTCACAGTAACAATTCCATAATAATCATGATATGTACAAGCAACTCGATCGAGTTTCATTTTAACCAAACAGGTTTCTATACCATCAGTGTAAACGTTTCCAACGCTTTTTCATATGAATTCGCTTCGCTCTCGTTTTCTGTGCAACTGCGCATAGAGGGACTGGGTATCACCGCATTCCCGAATCCCGCGCCCTCTAACAATACAATAACCTTTAACATAACAAAAGGTTCGGGAACTAATGTCAAATATCGGCTAGACTTCGGAGACGGATTCGTCCTGCGGGAATTTCCCGAGAGCTACCTCTTTAATCGGACATTTCTTTCCGGCCAATGGCAAGTGATTTTTACTGGAGAGAATGCTGTTAATCACGTGATTGTGTTCTATAATGTGACCGTTCAGGATCCTGTTAAAAATATCACGGTAGGCGTACAGCCTAAGGCTTTATTTCATGGTAAAGAGCTTGTGGCGTTTGGAGAAGAGACGCGTTTCTTTAGCAACGTAATTGAGGGCACGGATGTTGAATTCTGCTGGAATTTCGATGACGGAAGCAGCTCTTATACTCATAAAGGTTCTTTGCTTCCCAATGGAGGATCTAACCACACTGTTACACACACATTCCTTCAACAGGGTCCATTCAACGTAACAGTGAATGCGTCTAACGCCATAAGTGGATTGCGCTCGTGGATTTTTCTACATATCCAACAGAGAATCGAAGGATTCACTTTAGCTGTGACCGACCGTGCAATTCCTGGTCAAAATATCACTTTGCGTTTTTCACAAACCAAAGGAGATAACGTTAGTTACATTATCGACTATGGCGACAATGGGACGAGTCAAATCGTCAAGACTGAGAAGGCGTTTAAAACTTATAACAGCGTGGGAGTGTATGATGTAACCGTTAAAGCGGCTAATCAAATTAGTTCTAACATAACTGTCAAGACAATCACAATACAACATAAGATTCAAGGTTTGGATTTCACTTCCACGATAAAACCAGTAGAAATTGGCTTGCCCACCGAGATATCCTGGAAAATCGCCGCAGGAAGTGATGTCAAGTTTGAAGTAGATTATTCAGATGGGAGCACTCTTCAAGTTCTGGATGCGAACGTTGAAGGAATGAACGTAACTATTCACCACAATTACACTTCTGCAGGAGAATTTACAGTCAAAATTACTGCGTACAACCTAGTGGGGCCAAATAATACTATACAGGCCAAAGCAGTGGTGGATGAGAGAATATTGGGTCTTGTCGCGCATGCTCAGAACAGTGCAGTAATTATGTTCGAAAAAGTTATAATTTTGACGTCGATTCTGAAGGGGAGTAGGGTAGACTATGAATTCAACTTTGGTGATGGTTCTGCGCCTGTTACTACAAAAAACAACTCAGTGGAGTACACGTATAGAAAGCCTGGAGAGTTTAACGTTTCAGTCACAGCTCGCAATGGTCTCGGTATGGTTACTGCGTATCTAAATTCCACTGTTAAAGTAGGAAAACCAAGTGTTCCGTTAGAAATCCGCGGACTTTACGTTTCCTGCGAAGCAACTACCCCTGGAAAAGCAAGTGAAATACAGATCAGTTTCGAGTATGGATATCTGTTTTCTTGTGAAGTTGACTTTGGTGATAATTTCAAAAGGAATTACTCGGACTCAAACCTTACGTCCCTGCTGCTGCACAGCTATGACAATGTCGGAAGTTTCGAAGTGATCGTGAAATGTCAAAATGAGTTAGGTCGCGACGTAGCTCAAACGACTGCTAATGTCGATGAAGTCATCACTGGGCTAAAATTCAAGAGTGGGAATGATCTAATTTATAAGGAATTTGGTCAGACGGTTAAAGTCGAATGGATTTGGACAGCGGGTACAAATATCAACCTCAACGTCACACTGCTCGGACATGTTCCAATTGAAAGTCATCAAACCGATTTGTCAGGGTTTATCCAGCTGGGAAACACATTGTGCCCGAGCCCGGGAAAATACGAAATCGATGTCACACTGTCAAATTCCGTGACATCTCCAAAAACGCTCAAAGCTGTCGTGACGTTCACAGAGAGAATAACAAATTTATCCTTGAGCTTTAATCCTGTTGCAAGAACTGGATATCCCGTGCCGTTTTTTGTTACCATTACTTCAGGGCTAGATGTGAAAGTTCTATGGGATTACGGAGATGGAAAGGACATGAGTCGGCAGAAAGGAGGCTTTGGAAGTCAAGAATTTATCTCAAGTCACGCATATATGAATCAAGGAATCTACACAGTCACAGTTTACCTGTCAAATTACAATTCTGGAGAAAATAAAACGGATATAATAAACATAACGGATCCTGTTAAAGGATTTTCCTTCCATCAAAACAACACCTTAATTTGGCCATCAAGGAAAGTGGACTTCCACTTCGTTCGTAACTCCTCTTCGCCAGACCTACTTGGCGCAAAATACAAAATCGATTTCGGAAACGGTGAGATCTCAGAAGAACAAACTATCGAGCCCAGACAAACACAGTTTACTCACAGCTTCTCCTACCACAAGCCGGGTTGTTACCAAGCTAAACTGATCATATGGAACTTTGTAAGTCGTGTCGAGTTAACGGCACCTGTTGAAATTCTGGAGCGCATCGCCAACGCTTCACTGAGAGCAATGCATTCTAAATACTCAGCTCATCCGGGAACTGCGGGCGGAGGCCCGACGGGAAATACCTTTCCATTTGAATACCCAGTGTCCTTCAGTATCACTCAGGATACGGGAACTTGCTTAAATTACGATTGGAACTATGGGGTTTATGGTGAGTTACGAGCAGTTACAACGCCAGAAACCACGCATGCTTATCCCTTACCCGGAACCTATAATGTTACGGCTAAAGTTTACAACAGCCTCGAGACTAGGTACTTACACAAAACAATTACTTTACATCATTCCATAAGAGGATTGTACTTAGCTGTCAGCGGGCCGGGAAAGCCTAGGAGCAACATCACTTTCGTGGTATTCTGTGCGAGCCTAGGAACAGATTCCAAATTCGTTTTCAACGCAGGCAATGGGAGTCAAAATGTGACCCTTGATCGCGCGGAATTCACCAACAACACCCAGTTAAAGGCGGAAAGGCTTATTCACTCAAAAATAACACTTCCATTTGATCCATCCCTCTATTACGCAAGAGTTATTAGCCATGTTTACTTAGACGAAGGAAAGTTTAATGCGCAAGTGTGGGCCTGGAACGAGGCCTCACATCAAAGAGCTGAAGCCTCGGCTCTAGTTACCTCCGAAAATGTCCCTATTCTTGTCGTTAAAGTAATTGGAGGAATAAAGAACCCAGTAAAGGATACTGCCCTGATATATGGGAGTCAGTTTACTCTGACCTCGCAAGTAACAATTCAAAGCGAAAAACTCCACGTTGTGGCTTTCAACTGGGTTGTTTACAAAGCAGACACATACCACCCTAATGTGTCATCGCCTCATCTACAGCTCCCCCCTGAGAAAGGAAGAGAAGTGGGGTAAGTAGTAATCCTGGGTCGTCAGTTTGTTGACTTCAATAAACACTAAAAATTAGGGCTGTGTGTTTCAGTTTTTCTTTTTTTATTTTCCTTATTTATCTTAATGAAACATACTGCGCGAGCTTAAAGGAGCACTCCTATAAAATCTCCCTGTAATTTGGAAACCCGAAAAATCCAAATATATTTACATAAAAACTTGAAATGTTCACTAGTTAATCGTCTCTGAATTTTTTTTTCCGAATTGTCACACGGGAAGATCGTCAAATTCGCGATTTTCTTTTGACCCGCTATTAGTTTACGTAATCAATTGCCAGACTCAAAAAGACTAGGGCGAGTTTTGAGCGTGACGTAGATGACTCATTTGACGCGCAAGAGAGTGGTCTTCCATATTCAAAACAGTATTTTGATCGTATATATTTCTTTTATAACACTAAGACCAAGTCTATTTCACTAAATTTCACGAGGTTTCCCTATAAAAATGACGCCAACAGTGTTTTGAGTTATCTACATCACAATGGGAGTGACCCCTGACCGAAGACAAGTTGGCCGTGAGTTCGAAAATTAATGGCGGGACGGTTTTCAAATCGTAATTTCTCGCCCTGGAGTTGACTTTCAACTAAAAAATTATTATTGAAAAGGCTTTATTGATCGCTAAAAATTCATATTATAATGAAATAACTGAATTTTTCGGGTTTTCAAATTATAGGGAAGTTTCATAAGAGTGCTCCTTTAAATCTGCCTTGTTTCAGCATTACGAGGTCTATTGAATTACATATCGCGTTTGACATATTTGACCCTAATCGAGTGAAATATTTTGCAGGCTGTCTATAGATATCTTAACAAATCAGTCTTCGCTGGTTATTCCCGCTTTTGGTCTGCATCCAGGCGAGTACATCTTTCAACTCAAGGTGACAATAATTGACCCGGGCATCGATAACGCTGACTACACCTTCCTCAAAATCGCTGGCGCTGATATTGAGGCTAGCATTGCCGGTGGTCATTTGAGATCACATGATTGGGAACGAAGACTCCTATTGGATGCATCCGAGTCACAAGACCCATTATTTTCAGGGGACGAAGACCTATCCTTTGTTTGGTTTTGCGAAATTGCCAAAATCAGCCCTGATATAAAAAAATCTGGACTTGGTTGTTTTGGCAATGGAGAAGGCCAAGTTGAATACACAGAGAAAATATTTCCAGTAGAAGCAAAGCAGCTTTTTGAATCAACTTCTTACCAGTTCACAGTAAATGTAAGTTCTATCAAGACCGGTCGCTGGTCAACAGCACACCAGACGGTAAAGGTATTAATAGGAAATCCTCCTGACATAAAAATGCGGTAAGAGAGATGTTTGTAATTTCCAATCTGTTTTAATTTTTTTCCATCGCTGGCCAAGAAAATATAATCTATCACGTCTCAAGTTTCCCATTCCATTTCTTTCTGTTGGTTACAGTTGTGTTTCCAACTGTGGGAAATACCTAGATCCTTCCAGAAGACTTCATCTCAGTACAGAGTGTCTGGATTGTGTCAGTGATCAACCTCTAAATTACACCTGGTCTGTGATGAACAGAGATACATCCGCATCCATCGCCGTCTGGCCACAGCGAGCTCTCACGCCCCTGAACTCTCCAGATGCTCTTATTCTTGCAGGAACATTTAATAATAGCGCTTCATACAGTATAAAAGTTACCGTTAATCGGCCAAACTCAGGTGACTGAATTAATTATACTAATTATTATCAACTGATCATCTTAGATGAGCACTGATTAATCATCGATTACTGTTAACTAGCGGGTGCTAAGAGCAATCAAAGTCATTCCGAAGCCAGTATACAACGTGCTTTCTTCTTGAAAATATTAGAACAGACACTCATTCAAGCCGTCAATGTTATACAATAACGAACTAAACTGTGAAAGTTTTAGGAACGTTTTACAATTTGTACAATAATATCTTGGGATTTAAATCTATGGTGTGTTTTATTTTGAAGCTTTTACTTGGCGGGGTGGGGGGGACAAGGACGTGACCTGTAACAGGGAGGTTGAGAAGGGTTGCGTAATAGAGTGTCTGCAAAAGAGGCGTAGCTGGGATTTCTCACAGTGATCACAGTTATGAAATTTCGTGCACCATAAATGAGATAGCTGATACTGCTGCTCCTTGTTAACCAGTGGACTCATAATTGGCGGTGGGAAAGACTGGTACTGATCCAAAACACAATTTTGACGGTAGATCGTATTTTGTAATTGTTTGGGTTGGGGTAGACTTGAAAAATATTACTTTTTGTGATATTCACTTCCTTTACACTTTTTTTGTCTGTTTGATTGTTTTTTGTTTTTTTGATTTTTTGTTTTTTGTTTTTTTCTCAGCAGTTCTTACAGGATTCAAGTGTATTTTATTCCTACTCCCAGCACCTCCCTTAATAAACTCCTTTAGTGATCCAGCAGTCGACTTAACAAAAGAGAGAACCTGAATTGAAGCTCCTTGTATGTTCTGAATTTCATGCATTTTTCTTCCTGTTTTCTTTCTACTAGCAAGTCAAGGAATCGCGGAATATATTATAGATACCAACACCCCACCACAAGGAGGAACATGTCACGTCACACCCTTGGCAGGAAAGGAACTGGATACGAGATTTAATTTCTCGTGCAGCGGCTGGCAGGATGAGCATCAACCCCTGACTTATGAGATGTTTTTTTCCCACCCAGCTGACGCCAAGGTACCAGGTTCCTCTCAGAATGGTGAACTGTTCTTCTTTGGTCCTTCATTAGTGCGCCAAGAAAAGCTACTTCCGGTTGGCAAAGATGAAGATGACTATGTCGTTAATGTTGTGGTGTTGATAAAAGACGCCTACGGAGAATTTTCGAAAAAAGTGCTGTCAGTCAAGGTATTACTTTCTTTTTTGGGAGAAAAACAATGGGATTAATATCAATCCCAGAAATTGTTGAATACTCGCGGAAACACATTCTCCATAGATCGTCCATGTTGGAAGGAAGACGCAGTCGGACGTAAGACAAACTGCTTTTGTAAAATTTTGACCAGTTGGAGGCATTTCAATATTCAAAGAGAACAGATTTTGTTTTATACGAAGTAGTAGTAATTTACTTTGATTTTCAGTTGATATTATAAAACACGCCGATCCAATTAGACTCAAAGACACTTTACATTTAGATCATAGATTAATGTCGAGTTGGAAATCATAAAAAAAAAATGAGAGTTTCTGTGGTAACAGAGAACTTGACTGCCGTAAAATCCGAAGTATTCAAAGTCGTTCAAAATCAATACACCTAACCAGTTTCCATATAATGGACCGTGAGCGAGCAACTCACGATTGGTATTAGTTTTGCATTTTATAGGTTAAGAGTGTTCCGTGAGTGCTTAGACTTACAACAGAGAACAGTGAAACAAAACTACTTATCCCGAATCACTTTTGAAGCAATGAGAAGTTACGCTATACAATCATACGACTCTATTGACACGAGGAATTTCCTAATATATCAATGGAGAGATTTAACACCGCGTTTACGTAAAACGTGAATGGCAAGAGTGACCATGTAACCCGCCATTTTGCACGTTTTAAGGTTGCTCTTTACCGTTTTTTAAATGAAATTTTCTCTCACTGAGTAGAAGTTGATCTCCAGAAAAAAGGCACCAAAACTATTACTTGTAAGTCAAATTCACCATGACGTGAGCCTAAGCTAAGTTATATTTAATCACTTTCACCAGAGTATGGTGAGGGTCGCATAACAGAGCGAGGCTCCAAATTAAGTGCGCCCAATATCCCACCCATCCCACCCCAGGGGAGGACATCCATCACACGGTAATCTCGTGTGTGGGAAATTAACGTCTCCTACCCCAACCCTGCAGGAGACGGGACCTCCATTTATTCGTCCCTATCTGAGAAGACTAGAATATCTAACCATTTCTTGATGTTATAGAAAGGTAGCAAATTCTTCTCAATTATTTTAAGACACTGAGTGTTGGTCCAGCCGGGGCTCGAACCCTCGACCTCCCGTACAACAGTCCAGCGCTGTATCCATTGAGCTAACCGGGAGGCGGCAAGGTTCACGCTATTTTACGCAAAACGTGAGAGTAGAAAGCTGGCCTTTGTCGTTTCATGCTATGCGGTGCTAAATCTCTCTAATAAGATGGAAAATTTGAAAGTTTCTCTTTTCTCGTTTATAACTTTTCAGGTTAAACCAAGAAATGTGACCCAAAAGGAAATCATGGATAAAACACTTGGAGAAGGTAATCAGCTGGAAAAGGAAATTGGTCGCGGAGCAGTGCAAGAAGTTGTACAAACCATACACGTTATCAGTGACATACTCAACAGTCAGAATAGTGGCCATGAGTTTGATGTGGACAAAAAGAAACAGGTATTTATGAAATAATCAGCAAATCACAGTAATATTTCTATGAAGGGTTAACATAGGACTGTTCTGTCTAAAAAGGTTACTAATCAAAAAACACAACCTCGAAACATTTCGGGAACTAGAGTTAAAATTACCCCCGTTTTCAGTCCACAAAAGTGTTTCATGAAAAAGAATTATACTACAAGCACCCTGCGAAATACTACTCCGAGCAATAGGGAACTTCTTAACGATGTGCTTACGTTAAACGCGAAGGAGGAGAGGAGAAGGAAAGGCAGTGCACGTTTATGACGTGAACGATAATCATTTCTATCACTTACCGTGGACTAATTGCGCTCTCAGTGAGAAAATTAAGAGGCACTATGAAAGAAATCCAAATCTCTAGCCGAAAAACGCAGCCATGAGGGCAAAACACAATTCCAATTTACTTGAACGAAATGGTTCAAATTTTAACCACGCACTCAAGAGAAATAGAAAATTTTATCTAGATTAGATCAACACGATCAAAGGAATAGTGTTTTATTTTCTTACGAAAAATCTGATGTACACATGACTGTCATCGAACTACTTGTTGACCTGATTGTCATTTCTTCTCAATAGGTTCGGTCCGCGATGATCAAGTATCTCTCTAAGTTTCGTCCTCAAACCCTAAATGATGTGTTACTCGTGTCGAAGTGTTTGAATTCCGCAACGGCTGTTCCTCCCGAAACCGAAGTGGAGGCGCAGGTAAGAAAATACATTGGTAAAACTGATAGATCGGGATAAAAAAGCGCTGAGCTTCTTTGATCGAGTCTGCTTCACTTCTTGCTGCCTAGAGTCTCTTCAAATAGAACATCCTGAATGGCTAAGAAATCGGCTTCATACTTACATGTGGTAAAAAAAAGGATGCGCACAAGGGTGGTCTTGCCTGAACTGCGCATGTGCATGTTGTGATAAGACCGTTACGCCGTTTTTACTAGAGGTGCTGTAGTGTTACTATGCTTAAACGTGACAAGTTGAAAGGTTCGAGTGATTAACAAAATTGAACGACCACAAGGCGGGAGTCCGATTTGCTAATCATGAGTATGATTACAGACAGAATTAGACTTTTCAAACGAAAGATATTAGTTTTTTTGCTAATGGCATCAAATGAACCTGTTAAATTCTTGTGGAAACTTGCTACTTATCTCGATGCGAGTTATCCAAAGAATTGAAACAAAATTTACAATTTTCAATTTACGAAACGAATTAACAACAGAATTCGAAAGCACCTCAGCAATTATTCTAAAACAGTTTATTCTCCTCAGGCTCAGTAAAGATTGCTGAATAATCCCCTCGACTTCTTTTCGGGGATTATTCAACAATATTCACTTCGCCTTCGTCGAGAGATTGTGAAATAATGTAATTATTTTGTTTAGGTTCAAGCAACGGAGCAATATACTAAAATGGTGGCCATGCTGACAAAAGAGTCCCAAGGAGGGGAGGACGGGGGTATCATCGAACATATCTCTGGTGAAGTACTCCATGGATTGTCGAATGCATTTCTGGCTTCTACAAAGAGTAGTGCTGAAAGTTTAAATGACACGACCAAAAACGTCGCAGAGGTAAAAGTTCCTCATGCGTTTCTTTCATTTATATGCGACAACCTCCAAGGGTTTCCTTAGAATGACACCATGTCAAACTAGGTACAATATCAAAATATATGTAACATTAAAACAAATCACGTGATCGCCTCCTTGATCCTGACGTTGGTCACGGGCACAATCGTTTCTGAGGTTGGTCACATGCACAGTCCTCATTAACACCTTTTTGTACTGATTTACCCGTGGTTTGATCGGCAGTCAGGATTTTTTTTATGCCTCTTGCTCGCTTGCCAATAACCTAGTGCTGTACACTGTGCATTGCTAGGGGTGAGTTCGGTTTGCTGGGAGAATTAATCAAACGGACAACCTTTATTAGCCGTAATTTGGCCACTCAGTTGAGTGGCCGTTTACTACTACAAAAAAAAAAGAAGGAAAAAACAGGCGCACAAGTCTAGGTGAAGCCTTCCAAGTGATGTTTGGATCGCTATTCCTGCAATCTAAATACTAACGAAAGACTAATCTTAGACGTGTACACGTGGTGTTCGGCCGCCGCCATGTGATTAGCCTGTATGATTTGTTATAGCGATTGACTGCGCTAAACTCAAGTAAACACAGCCTACTTAACTGAACGATGAAACGGACAAATCTCTTGAAGTCCTTCTGAAAGGAGATGAGGAGGATTCCTTCTAAAAGCCCTGCACCGAAGCTTAACTAAAAGAGGCCCGATATCTCATGTTCGGATGCTTAAGTATCTGTCATCGTAAGTCCTGGATGTAACCCATCCGGGGTAATGATAAAACGCGGCACAGGCTGCACAAATTAATTTATTCCCTTTAGTAATAAATGTCATTTATTTCAAGACATCGTTTTCTTTGTTGTAAGAAAGTTTTTCGACTAAAAGTTGAATCTAAAATCATCGTAAGCGTGACGGCCGATTAGAACCGAGCATAATGCAAGAAGAAGCCATCGGGAATTGAAATTGAATTGACGAAACCAGCTTCAATAAAAAAAATATTCAACTGGCCTAGTTTCATTCCTTTATTCTTTAATCTAATTGATCGAGGGTGTAGCAGAAGTTTTTAGATCAATCATAGAGCGTAATGAAGAATAATCAGCCAAACAGGGATTTGTTTTAGACACTCAATGCAACTTAAAATTGCCCCGTAGGAAATCAATTTAAATCCTGGTCCTAATTTTCGCTTTACATTATAAGAAATGGAAATGTCTATCTTTATTCTAGGAAGTCAAATTCAAAGTCCTTCACCTTGTGGATGGCGTCTCAGACGCAGTGCTTCACCCCATGACACCCAGCCAGGAACCGCTGGTCATAAATACCACGGGCGTCGCTGTTGGGTTGTCTAAACGAAAACCTGATAACCTAGCCGGGATTACATTGAAAGGGGGAGGGGAGGAACAGTTCGTATTGCCGCGTGACGTCACCCTGGTTGATGAAACAAATAATTCTTACGTCACAACTACTGTGAGTGTTTGATTTTACGGCTTTGTTTTTTTTTCAGTTTTGTTTTGATTAATTAATTGTGTTTATTATATTCCCGATTAAGCTTCACGAATCAATTTTGAACTTACTTTTCTCTTCCTCAGGTAACTGGATTATCCAGCAATCCATTCCAAAGTTCTGATAATTTTACGTTGGTCAAATCCAATCCTTTGTCTTTGGTGCTCAAAGGGAGTGACGGGAAGGCTATCCCTGTTAAAGGTCTGACATCACCAATCGATATCTTGCTGCCTCAAAAGGACTCCATCCAGGTATTTTCATCACATTAAATGGTAAAAGGCTGTTATCTGTTCGAACCTAAAACTTTGTTCGTAAGACAAAAGACGGATGTTGAGTTGAAGCACTGTTAGCTTGCGAGCAACCTCTCATTATCAACGCTCCAACAGGAGTGTTTCTTGGCGCGTGGGAAATTATGAAGCCTTCAGCAACGCGAACTGGTGAGAGATTTGCAAGGAATGTAGCACTGATTAGAGAGGTTTAGCACCGCGTTTACTTGAAACGTGAACGCCATGAGAGACCACGTGACTTTGTTTTTCATGCCATTTTTTCACGTTTGCCGGTTGCACTTTGCCGTTTCTACGCGAAAGCGACATGTTCATTTGCCGTATACGTAAAAATTTCTTCACTTTTTCTCTCAGAGAGTAGAAGTTAACTGCCGAAGAAGGGCACCAAAACTATTCCTTCGAAGTCATACACCATGACGTGGGCTCACACGAAGCTAAAGCAGAAAGTTAACGCTATTTTGCGTGAAATGTAAAAGAGTAAGCTGACGCGTGCCATTTCACGGTGCTAAATCTCTCTGTTATCAATGTCAGACCTCCTGCAAACCACCCATCGACTCGCCTCAAATCTTCCCGTGGGCTGAGAAATAATCGTCCTAAGCGCTAATAATAAGACTCGCAGGCTAAAGCAATTCCCTAACTTTTCTCGCTACAGGTTTCGCTGAACATTTCACAAACTTCTTCTTCCGAGGGATCAATGACCTTTCACAAAGTTTCCGTTCCTAACAACGATAGCGTCATTATAGCTGAAGTTCTCCCACGAGACAAGAGGTCAAAACTTACTGTTTACATTCGCTACAACGAACACCCTTCACTAACGAATTATGACTTCAAAACAAGTCTGCCAGTCGAGGATTCCGTGTTGGGTAACTACACGATGTTTGTGTCACATGAGCAGATGAAAGGAGAGGGAAATTATCACTTTGGGGTGCTACCCATTGCGCATGACGGGGAAGCTGTTAAGACAGTAGTAAATTATACTTTTGACGTATTCTGTTCTGCTTGCTATTTTTGGGATAAGGAGCTCAAGGAATGGAGCGCTAAAGGATGTCAGGTGAGGGTTTTTCGGCTTAAAGTTCCCATGATCCGCCTAGGTCATTTTAACGATTAGGCGTCGCGTAACATGTTGTTAATGATAACGTCCGGACATATCCAGAGGCATAATTAGGAAGCAACGTGTTTTAGCAACATTGCTGGCGATTTAAACTCTGCTAAATCCGTTTTTAATCAGCCATGTTAAGGCACTCTAACCAAATTAGAATCTGTTGAGCTAGACAGTTTAAGAGGGACACTTTTGCGCCCAAAACTTTTATAGTTTCAACTTTAAATAAAACAATTTCAATAATATATTTGTTATTGAATGCGTAAAGATTGAATGAATGATTCTCTCAGGTCAGCAACAAAACTAGCCGAGACCTAACATACTGCCAGTGCTCACACTTGACATGGTTCGGTGCAGATCTGTTTATTCCGCCAAACAAGCTGGACATAAAAGACTCCATCAAGAAACTCGCTGACATTCACAAGCATCCCGCACTGCTGGCGACCTTCTGTGCAATCATAGGACTGTATGTAGTGGGACTTGTGTGGGCGACAAGAAAAGACAGGCGAGATGTCGACAAGGTTTGTCATTAGATAAATCTTATCGGAGTTTCGATAGCAACCGGAGATGCATTGGTTTTGCTTTCCCTCGCCTGGTGATTTTCCCAGGAAACTTGCGCCATCCCCTCAACTAATCATATGCAAACGTTTCGCTTATAATTTATTAATGTTTAGTATCAGTGGAACCAAAGTAGTTTGCCTCACAAATATTCTAGTTGTCACCTTCAATTACAAGTTATCAATATAGTGCTCTTCTAGTGTTCTATCACAAAAGCTACAATCTGATTGGCCGAGAAGCGAAGCTTCGAGGGCAAATATGAAATTTTGAGGACAATCTCTCAGCCGGCCACAATCTGATTGGCTACGCGACTCGCGATCTATTTAGTAAATAAACTCCTTCGGGCGGCTGGTATGTCGGCTGATAATGTCCGCGGCTGAGAGATTGTTCGAAAAATGAATATTTGGCCGAGAAGCGAAGCTTCGAGGGCAAATATGAAATTTTGAGGACAATCTCTCAGCCAAGGACATTATCAGCCGACATACCAGCAAGCCATAACGGGGTTTATTTATTTTACAACCCTCCCATTAATTTTCACATCGCAATTAAACTGCGCGTAAACACAATAAAAACGCCAGTGGTGATCCGATGACGAATGCGCGTGACTGACGCAAGCAAGCAAAAAAAGAAAAAAAACCAGTTTGTTTTCTTCCATGTAAATAGGAGAACGGAAAAGTTGAAACTCTTGTGTTGACTATGTTTCTTTTTCACGGAAAAAGGACAAATATTGACGCGGACGGGGGTTATTGCGTGATAACTGTCCTGTGATTTTGCACCACGGGACGTAAAGTAACCAACAAAATCGCGCCAAAATTAATGAATGGGTTATAATTCGTGATAAACAGCGAGTAGAGTGACGATAGCCTGCCAATCGGTTGTCATGAACTTGTCTTCTTGATATGTTTTGAGTAACCAGTAGATTTATACTAAAAAAATTAAATCAGTCGCTCTTGAATTCTACGCTTGTTAGTTGATTTGGGGTTCGCCCTCATAAAACATTACGCTATAGAAATATCTCAAACTCATAATCAAAGTCATCCAATTAAAGAGGCAGCTTACGGCCACATAATTTGGCTACAGAATGCCCTTGGTCCCTAATTCACACCTGGCGTACTTCTAAATGTGTTTTTATGTTTAGGTTGGTCTCGTTCCAGTCCTCGATAACGATCCAGCGGACAGATATCGCTATGAAGTCACAGTCTACACAGCACGCGGCAAGGACACAGGGACTACAGCAAACGTCTCCATCCTTGTCGCAGGCGAGGATGGACAGAGCGCGGTCCATATGCTAAAGAGCACATCCAGGTCGTGTTTATACCCAGGCGGAGTAGACTCCTTCCTTATCACCACGCCTGAATGCCTGGGAAGTCTGACATTTATCCGTATATGGCACGATAACACGGGAAAAAGCCCCTCTTGGCTGTTATCACAGGTTGTCATCCGGGACATTGACACGGAAGAAAAGTTCTTTTTCTTGTGTAATCAATGGTTGGCGTGTGATCAAGGTGATGGACAAGTAGACAGGCTATTTCCTGTGGCGGGAAAAGACGAATTGCGTGATTTTATGCACCTTTTCAAAGCAAAGACTAGCCGTGACTTTTCCGACGGACATTTGTGGTTTTCAATCGCTTTTCGACCGGTGCGGAGTCGTTTCACGTGCGTCCAGCGTGTCTCATGTTGCTTATCTTTATTAATGTGCTCGATGTTGGTAAACGTAATGTGGTATCGAACACCGATGAAAAAACAAAACAGCGTCATTATAGACTTGGGGTTCTTTGAGTTCACTTGGCACGAGATACTTATCGGCATTCAGTCCAGTTTAATCGTCTTTCCAATAAACTTGTTGATAGTTCAGTTGTTCCGGAATAGAGGGGTCAGTCCTAAGACGAAGAAAAAATATGTTGAAAGAACTCGAACAGAATCCAGCCCTCCAACACAAAATCATCGTAAACAGACTGCAGTGTCGCTCAGTGACATTACGCCCACGGCTCCTCACAGGAGGTTGGAGAGTAAACGACAGGGGAATGTGCTGTTAAAGAACTTAACCAGCATTCGTTCACCCGTGACGATTCGCCAGGACTCATGGGATGACGAATTATTTTGTACCCTGTTGGAGAGCCAGATAAGTTACTCAAAAAAGGAAATGCAAAGCAAGGAAGAGAAAACTAAGAAAGACAGCTTAAGGATTAAAAGTGATCATGTGGGGGAAGTACCAGACTATTTGTCTTCGGATATCTACTTCTACTTGTACAAAGACGAGCCAAGGAGTTGCCACAGAGGTGTGATATTATTTTACGCTAATTTATCCTTTCATTGACACTCACTTTTCTCTCCTCTCCCTTCCCGGTCATAACGCCTTCTTCATATCTCTTCTCTAGAAAATATTGAAAAGAAAAAAGCATCTTTCTTAAAATCAGTGTTTTGCCAAAGACGTTTATCATAAAAGCTACAGAGAATTTTTTCTTTCTTTTCAAAGTTTGCCCTGGGTCCATTGGCAGTAACGAGTCCGTAAACACAACTACTGCGTTAGTTCCTCCAGAAAAACAGAAGAAAAAGAAAAAGATGAAAATGAAATGTCTGTTTCCATGGTGGTTTGTATACATTGGTTGGTTTTTGTGCCTTTCCACGGCAACTGTAGCAGGATTTTTCACGCTTTTGTACGGGCTAAACTTCGACAACAAACAGCAGGCGGAATGGCTTATTTCAATGTTTGTGTCGATGGCACAGGACGTGTTGGTCAGTCAACCAATCAAAGTGATTTTCATGGCAGTCTTATTTGCCTTACTCCTGAAGAAGCCACAAGACGAAGACGATGACGTCATCAACGTCGAGTTGGCGCGTGACGAGGAATGGCTCGAGCAAAATCTCCCGCATGTGCAAACGGGTGACGCAAAGGTCGCTGACACACAATGCCAGCGCCCACCAGATAAGGTATGTACCGTTGTACAAACTCTGAGCAGACAGGAAAACACTGTTTTGGTGCTTACATTTCTGTGGTTGTTTTGAGTAGTTACGTTTTTCGTATTATGTAATATGTCTGTTGTTGCCCTTGGAATCGTTTTGGGCGTTTTTTGTTCAATAATTCTGATACATCCTCGCAGATGAGACATTTCTTAGGCAACAACTGTTCTTAGTTTTCACCAATCCAGTTCCAGTTCCTTTACCTCGAATATTCAACTCTGTGACTTTCCAGTCCTACTCCCGTACTCGAAAATTCGAATCCTTTATTGAACATTTATAGTTAATAAATGGCTGGCGCCTGTACTCTCATCGTAATTTTAAACACAAACGTTTGATACACAAAAGTTCCCGTGCACGTCTTGTCGCGATATCTGGCGCCTTAAGCGCGGAATAAGCTTTGGAAGCTGCCTCCCTTCATTGTTTTCATGATGTCTTTGCTTTCAGTACCTAAGTGTACGAACTCAAGTGTGCACTTATCCAGGGTTGAAGATGAGCTGTGAGGCATCTTGTAAATTATTGTACATCAATAATTATGTTTAGCAAAATTTTATCCTAGTGGGCAGCATTTAACCTGATAGAAGTGCGTATTGTTTACTCCAGCAAATATCTATCCGGTGATATTTCTAATTCCAGCTTTCATTTGTTTTTTTCTCCAGGTGTTGCTTAATGCTGCACGAGTGCGTTTGTTTAAAGAGAGAAAGATGCACTTGGTCATACGGGAAATCGTATTTTACTTCCTGTTTGTCTGGGTGGTACTTTTAATAGCCTACGCCCACAGAGACCCGTATTCTCACTTCATGACACAAAACATTGAAAATCTATTCGTTGGTAACTACGATTCTCTCGGTTATCGCGATGAAGACAAAATCGACGTCAAGAGAAGTACCACTTCACAGAACAGCGACATCAAACTTTATGGGGTTAGGATATGTTACATATAGAATTTTTTTTTTTTTTTTTGAAAATACAGCGATTAACAGAATGACCTTTACGAGAATGCCAAACGGATAATATTAACTCTGATTTTATCTTTCTTTCTTCTGATCTTTCAATCAAAACTGTGGAGAAAAAATATTCAAAACATTTCGTGTTCAGAACTTGCGCGAAAGTCTTCGTTTTGGCGCACAAACGGCAGAAAGAAAAAGGGAAGAAAATAATTCTCGCCTCTTAACGAGAACGCTCTGCTTACCCTCCCTAACATCTTATACCACGACAGATTGAAACCCGTACCTTGCTAGGAACTTTTACTTATATAGCCTGTGAGCAGGCCCGGGTCCATTTGTTAGTGCCTCGGAAAGAGCGTTTCTTCACCCGCGTGAAAGCATAAGGCGAGCTGGCGTGAGGTCTGCCAATGTGTCTTGCACCAATAATGAAGGCCTGCGAGGACACTGTCTTTTCCAGACCCCCGGCAAAACTCTCCCCGACTCGTCGCAAATCTTCCCATGGGCAGAGTAACGTGCATTCATAAGGTTTTTTAACAGGATAAAAACAGTTTACAACAATTCTCATTTTGTCTAACTACACTTTATAGGTCTCCAATGTGAACGACTTCTGGGAATGGGTCGAACAGACACTCGTCCCAGGTCTCTATAACAATGGCTGGTACAACGGCAAGTCTGGACGGGCAGGCTTTTTAAATGACAAGATGTCATTTGTGGTCGGCGTGGCCCGGATGAGGCAGCTGCGTGTCAAAAGTGGTAAGAAAACAAATGAATCAAACGTAGGCGTCTGCGTCATCCACAGGGAGCTGGTGAAGAGACGACAACCTGTTGAACCTAAATCTTACGGAGTTTTGTTTTGTGTATTTTCGACTTTTTATTTCTTTTGCTGAGAAAAATGTCTGTGGTCGAAGGTGACAGAAATCTCGGCTGGAAACTCCTGTTTTTTCAATGTTTGGTTTAAGCTGTAGAAAACTTACAAGGAAAGAAACGTAAACGACGTTTTCGAGATATGCAAAGAGCTAGTAACTGATTCAGTAGTTGATTCGTCAATGGAATTTTGGACCGGGTCCGAACGCGAATACATGTATCTTATTAGACGTTTTGTTGTGTAGTATCGCTGAGTATTTGTACGGTTGTGCCGTATTTTGACGAGCCCGTAGGGCGAGTCAAAATACAAACAACCCGTAAAAATACTCAGCGATATTACACAACAAAACGTCCAGTAAGAGATTTATTATCCAAGACGCGAAATTGTCATTTCACTGCGGGCGAATTTCGCGAACATTACTGGAGTACAAATATCGCGTGATATTTGTACTCGTCTCGAGCGTTATTTGTACTCACGAAGCACAATTGGATAATAATACGATCAACTATCACTTTATTATCGTGAAAAGATCTTTATTCGACTGAAGGCGATTTAAAAGAAAAATCACCAAAAACAATCGATGAACTGTAATTATTCGCTGGCTTTATTCATATAACTAGGAAACTATCTCCTTTTCTTTGAAAAGGGTTCTCAGTTTTTAGTGCGCGCGTTTAACTCCGTGCCTATAATTGGTTACTGATGCAATTTTGCGTTCGTTTGATCTGTTTATCCTACGTCTCCTACCCTTGCAGTTCAAAGTTGACAGTAGACCATTCACGTTAGTGCTACTCAAAGCAGCTAAAATTGGAGAATAGGAGTTCATGATTTTGTTTCCAATCATTTCCAGGAACGTGCGAGGTTGCAAGTGCTTTTAATGTTCACATGTCAGATGCTTGTGATGACAAGTACTCATGGGACTCTGAGGATCAAACATCTCAGTATGCGCCCGGTTGGAAACTGACCAATCAAACTGCCTCTTCTCATCCAGAATACAGCGCATGGCGCTACAGGGGTGCAACTGAACTGAAAACCCGACCTTTCCTCGGTCATCTTGCACTCTATCGAGGAGGAGGGTATAAGACAGACTTTGGGTCAGCAATAGATGGCGCTGAGACCGTGATAAGAGACTTGAAATCAAACAATTGGGTCGACAAATACACGCGCGCCGTATTCGTCGAGTTCACTGTCTACAATGGATACAGCAATCTCTACTGCGTGGCAAACTTGCTATTGGAGTTCACGGCCGCTGGTGGTGTAGTTCCCTTTATTCAGTTGTTATCAACACGCATAGACCGCTACGTTGGAAATTTCCTGCTCTTTGTCTTGATCTGTGAAGTTTCCTTCGTTGTCTTCACCATTGTCTTCACCTACCGTGAGTTCAAGAGGCTTCTAAAGACGAATTTGAAAGAATACCTCACGGCGTTTTGGACCTGGGTTGAGATAGCTCTCCTAAGTCTATCATGGACAAGTATCGCCCTGTACTTCATTAGATTTGCGTTGGACAAATTCACGAAAAAGGCTTTTCGAGAGAACCCCAATGAGTTTGTCAACTTCCACCATCTTGCTCTCGTCGATCAGTTATTCGGTTATGTCTATGCATTCGTTGTATTCATGATATCCGTGAAGTTTCTTCGGCTTTTCCGGTTTAACCGCCGCATGTCCCTTCTCGGGTCCACTCTAAAATGCGCAGCGAAGGAACTCCTTCACTTTGGAATCATCTTTGGACTGGTTTTTGTCGGATTTTCTCACCTGTGTTATTTGGTATTTTCGCACGAGCTGTACAAATTCCACACTTTTGTCACCACGGTGGAGACCCTTATCAGTGTTATGCTCGGCAAGTTTAGTTACGTCACTCTGGAAAAAGCCAACAGGGTACTAGGCCCCATGATGTTCTTCTTTTACAGTATAGGCGTAGTCTTCATCCTCGTAAACATGTTCCTTTCGATTATCGTTGAGAACTTCAAGAGAGTAAAACGTAACAACGACCTTCAGTCTAACGAGTATGAAATCATCGACTTCATGACGGAACATTTTATGAACTGGCTAGGACTAAGGTCCCGATCGATTTTCAAAAATCGGGTATTTGCCGACGGACATCCACAGCAGCCATTGTATAAGAAGAGGAAAAGGGTCGATAAAGCTGCGCAGCTGAAAGACAAGGTCGATCGACTGGTCTCGCTCATTCAAACGGTACATTTTGATGGCAATGATGAAGATTTTCTCAGAAACGACGGAGAAGTGACTAATTTAATTCCTGATATCAAACTGGAAACTTACTCTTAAGTCCAACACTTGAGATTGAACGTGCGCGTTATGGAGGTTACTCTGAAGGCGTAGGATTTTTAACTCGACTCCGTTCCCACGTCGTTTGTTATTTTAAACGCAGTTAAGATAAGATACTTTATTAAGCAAAGAATAGACCACTTTCATAAATGGCTGCCGTATAAATATTCTTTTGTTTAAATTTAAATTAGCCCTTCTGGCCTCGCTTGAGATAATGTATTATTTTGAATTTTGTACTGGAAAACGAGGCCAGTAGGGCTAATTTCAATTCAAACAAAAGAATATTAATCCAGCAGCCATTTATGAAAGTGGTCTATACATTAAGTCAAGACTTATTAACAATGTGGCTCTAAATTTAAAAAATCAATATCCATACAGATTAAAAGGTTCAAAGTCAGAGGTTAATCTTAATCATAGACAATTTCGTACCACAAAATAAGACATTGACAAAAGATATGTAAATAAACTCATTGCAATTTACTAGTTGCCGACCAATGATGAGAGGAAAATTCCTTAACGGGGGCTAGAGTTTTTTTTTTTAGATGTATTCAGACTGTAGTCTGATTTGAAAGCTAAATAGGCAAAAAAAAACCTTGTGGCAAGATTTGAAGTCATTTTAAGAGGAAAATAAGCAACTTCTCTCTACGGTTGCTTCACTGTCTGCTTTTGCGAAACTCTTTCTATAGCATCAAAATGTAATACATGTGTAAACAACTGAAATAACCTTCGTGAGAGGTAAAGAAACTAATTTTGAGAATAAAGTTCATTTCAAGGGTTTGTTTCAAGGGATGAATTTCTGACAAAATATTATATTGCAAAGTAATTGCATAACGACCTGCAGGAAAATCGTGTTTGCCCCAAGACAGGTTATTTCCTGAGACCTGCCTCAGATATTATTTATCAAACGTAGCTGGGAACTAAACTATCATGGATGAGATTGCAGGGTTGTGTTGGAACAACGATAAAAGCATAGGAGAAAAGTTCATACTTTTATTAATGCGCTCCCGTCCAATTCTCCTTCACGAGGGATCTAGTGTGACCAAACGTATTGCTTTACTTGCTACAGCGTAACTCCAACAACATTGCTTTACATGATTTCCAACAATGAAACGTCTGACATTTCAACGAAAGAAGACTTTCTGTTTCAAATCACAAGCGGCGAGAGTTTTCCTGTCTAGGCAAAGTTCAATTGACTCGGTCCCCGTTTAAGCTTTCGCTTGAAATTATCAAACAAAGGCCCTAAAACATTTTCGCAATCTCCTGCTGAGTTTTAACCATAATCTCTTTGCCAGTGCCAAAGGAAAATGTATAAAGAACAGCATGGAGAATGTTTGGGTAAAAGGGGTTTTAAAAAGCACTCTCCAAAATTAAATGATAAATAAATTTTAATTTGCACGACTATCATCCAATATTACTTCAATCATCATGTCCCAATAGCTGTAAAAATCATTGCAATCTGTTCTCACTATAGATACACGTACCTAAGATTTAAAATTCTGATATGCTTATGGTATAAATTTCAAAAATCAGGATATTCAAATAGTGATTTAAACTTTTTTTTCACAAAAATTCTTCGCTAATTTTGAAAGTTTCTGAAAATAGATATCGTATTCCTATAAAGATGCAAAATTTGCCGGTGAGTAACAAAGGCAGATTTACTTTCTTCAAATAGAGGAATACAGAAAATCATATTAGATATCGTGGAAAAACTCATCTATAACATTGAGAGAGGATCACTTACACATTTTAAATATATTACTATTCGCGAAATCAAATTGCTTAGCAAGTTGCTTAGTATATGAAAATATTTGCGCAACATTTTCTTCATGAAAAGATCTAGAAAGGTTTAAATACTAGAATTGATGCGATTGATGCGCTGGTATACAAAAAATTATGAATACGATAATTATCAAGATCGAATATTGATTATCGATTAACTATTATCTGTGGATTGTATGATTGATAAGTAATTTTCTTTCCTTAGCTACTATATCTAACAACTAACGATGCCTCGATCAAACTGATCAAACTGAGCTGTGGTTTGCTTCATTAAAGTAGAAAACACCTCGACGTAACTACTAGCAAACAGATTTCTTAGTAAGAACGAAGTAAGAAGTGTCTAATAACAATGAAAATATTCAATGTATAACAAACCGAATTATCAAAACGTTAGATTTAAGAATTTAATTCGGATGTTTCAAGTACCTCGCACTATGACTAGACTCATTAGGGTACTGAAAAACTGTTTATTTCTCCCGCGGACAAAGATAAAGTTACACGAACAAATTCAGGAGAAAGGGTTGATCTTGTGCACAAGTTACAAATGAACAGTACTAACTGCACATGTTGCGTTTTGTTTGTTTCGTTAGCTTCAGTGCGTCTTACTTAAAGCCGATTGGATCTACCTCTTCTCTCACATATACCTTAAAAACAAGCTCCGAAAATAAATTGACCAGACAGTAGCAAATTAGTTCAACTAATTTGCTACTGTCTGGTCAATTCATTCTTCTAACTTGTTAGGTGATAATGATCTTCTCCCCTCGCTGACGCTGGAACTGCTCTGTCAACTTTTCAAATCTTTTCACTCCTGTGACGGCCAGTGCAGCAGTTTTAAACCTCCTCTTCGCGGCGGGATTCTGACCAAGATACTCCCTACTGAGGGAGACGTCTGTACTACCTCCCACCCACGGGTGAGCTAACACTTCCTCGGCGCTGTAACGCTGGTTATGGTTCACCACAAGGAGTTTGGAAATCAAGTCTTTAGCTTCGCTGGAGACTTTATCCCAGTAGGGTGACAGGAATTCGTAGTCCCCTTCCATGATCAGATCGAATAGTTCATCCTGGTCTTTCTTGGCGCTGCGAAATGGCGGGAATCCACAGAGCATGATGTAAGTGATGACACCCGCTGCCCACATGTCGACCTTGAGCCCGTACCCAGTCTCTTCCAGGATTTCGGGTGCTACATATGTGGGAGTCCCACAAACTGTGAATATCGGTGATTTCACCACCATGGCTAAACCGAAATCAGCCAGCTTGAGAATTGCTTCACCACTGGGCTTTTTGTGGACCTAGAATAAGGTCAAGATTACAAATTAGAAGGCATCACTTCTACAAGATTTCTTTCTCCCACTCCTATTTCCCTTTGAGGATGTCACGCAATGTTCTCCCAAGAAGGAGTGTATTGCGTGACATCCCCAAGAACGGCTGCGAAAGAAAACATGACTGCTTTTTTCTCCCATGTCTTAAATAACATTAAGGAGTTTCTCCAATTGATCGGGAAACTATATCAGAAAGTACCACTTACTTTAAAAGGAAAGAAAACCTGTCATAAATATCAATTTGCTATCACTTGGCAAGCTCCTATTATTTGGAATGATATTCCGTTATCTGTGCGCAATAATCTCACAGTAAGCAACTATAAAAAGAACTTAAGACTGTATTTTTCTCTGAGTAGTTAATTAGCCTACGCATAATCTGCATACCTTGCGGGACTATATTAGGTGTATTTGTTTTTATTAAAAACTGGATCATTGGATAATGCAATTCAAGACTTTTTATTGGCAAAGCCATTATGGTATATGAGCCAATATACCATAATCTAATATCTGTACATTGTAACATCCGGTTCCTTCTTACAAAATAAAGCCGAGAAGATTTGTCTAATATCTTGGGGGCGTTTTTTTAATAAAACAATTATTCCACTCGCGCTTTTTGGAGACGAGATGATTATATAGCCAACGAGGCGCTACGCGCCTCGTTGGCTATCTATCATCTCAAATCCAACGCGCGCTCGTAGAATAATTGTTAAATATTTCTTAGTGTGCTTTATAGGAATTTGTTATTAGTCGTTTAAATATTTAGACTAGTTACCAAGTATCTCAATTGTAAGTTTTCTGACTGACCTTTTCTTTCTTGGATTAATTGTATTGTAATTATTTTAGTTAAAGCTTTCTTCTACTCTTGTAAATTCTTCACGTCTTTTGCTGACCTTAGGCCATTTAAGCTCCCGGCATTGGCTGCTCTTGTGTATTTTTTTCTTTCAATGTGTGAATAGCAGGAATAAATGATAAATGATAAAATCACCTTTCCCAAAACAAAATACAATTTACATGTGAGTATAACGAGTGGAAAATTTAAAGCACAATACGCGTGTTTTTCTCCCTCTAGTTGTTTCTAAAACTCCTACCGAGCAACAATGGGTAGAACAAAATTTCCAGTCGAGAAGCATTTTTGCAGAAGAAAAAAAATAACGCATTTCGTCAGCCTCCTCCGTCGCTAACTAATTCACGGCATAAAACGGAAAATAGGAACCCTATTAACCTCATAAATAAATACTGTCTATTTCAGAGAGGAAATGTTTCGTATAACATTTTCCGCGAGTCAAGCTCAGAAAGCCAAAATGAGAACTCGAAGATGCGCAAGAACGCCCAAAAAAGTGTCTATGTTACAACACTAAGGCTTTCGCGCGTGACTTCTCGCGAGTACGTGTTGGTTTAGGTCACTTACGCCGGATAATTGTTAAATTTAGCAATTGCTCATTTACCTAACCATTAACCTACGCGGAGGAAAAATATACGAAACCCAGAAAAATGCACGTCTGGACACGCATCAATGAGTGAAAATTTCTTCTACTTTCTTATAAACACTTACCACCGAAGACCCTTCACGGGAGTCACGACAAGGTCACGAGGTTCCTTTGTTCTTTGAATATGAAATTGTTCCCTAATTTCCGCCGGTAAGTTACTCATGCTTGAAACTTATTCTAACTGGATCAGATTGACTTAAATTACCGATCGATGCCGCAGCATTTTGGAGAAAATCGCGCCAGATCGCTGGAGGCATTAAGTTGCCATGGTTTCCATCACTGAACTATATTAGTTGTTAAAATTTGGTCAAACAAAAGCGGGGTATTTTTAATAAAACAAAGGCGTCGCTATTGTTTGATTTCAAAGCGTAGCCGCGGTGAGTTTTCCTTTCTTTGTATTCAACAACACAATAGAAATATTAAGACGCTAAATGTTTTTAAGTCTTCAACAATTTAGCATTGAAATTAGTGAAAATTAGTCCATGGATGCATTCACACAGTCCGCAGTTCAGCGTTAATCAATAATAATGGATTTATTACCTACCAGCAAGTTTTCAGGCTTCAAGTCTCTGTGTACGATCTTTCTTTTGTGTAAATAAGCCAGTGCCTTCGCGATGTCTTTGACGTAATTTTTGGTAACAGTTTCGGTAAACTTGACTGACGAAGAAATTGCATCGAAGAGATCACCACCCTTTATCAATTCCATAACCAGATAAATATGCCTGGTCGAGTCGTAATCCTCGTACATTCGTACAATGTTCGGGTGATTACATTTTCTCATGATGTCTATTTCGTCCCGAATCATTTGTTCTTTCCCTCGAATTTTCGCCTTGTCGACGATTTTTAACGCAAAGTCTTTCTTGGTTATCTTATGGCTGCAAACGCGTACATCAGCAAAATTCCCGTCTCCGATTTTCTTGCCCATGTCGTAAACATCTTCTACAGTTTTGTCTGTGACAGTACCATATTTTGCCTCCTCTTCTGATGTAATTCCACCATCATCCCTTGAGGTTTTTCTGTCAATTTTATCATTGTTGCGTTTTTTACTCACGGACACTTTTCTACTGGATTTAGTCGTGTCTACTTCGCGCACGTCGAATGGTTCAATCGATTCGTTAACTCGGTCACTTTCTTCGTTATTCTGTCGAGATAAGTCCCAGTTTTTTACATTCTCCTTCTCTGAATTCGAAACTAAATTAGCGTTCCCGATTTGGGGCAACTTTACAGAGTTCGTAGGCTTTTTCTCCGGAGTTCTTTCATAAGTATTTTTAGCGAGATGAACTCGTTTCGGGTTTGAGTTTCCTTGCACGTGCGTTCTGTTAATGTTCTCAGGCCTTGGTTTATTTTTTTTATGTATGTCTGGAAGCTTTGGCAGCTTGTTTTCCTCGGGTTTGTTAACAGATTTACCGATAGGTTTCAGCTGCTCGTGTTCTTTGGTATTTTTTTGTTTTGATTGCGACATTCCATCGTTACCAATTCTCGACTGTTTTCGTTTAGCCATTTCTTTTTTCGAGTTCCTCTGTTCAAAATCTTCCATGATATCCGTGATGTCCTCACGGCTAAATTTCTCGCTTCCAACGGCTATAAATATATTGTTTTCGTCTCGAAATAACTCAAGCACATCGCGAATCTGGTGACCCGATATTGAGTACAGTTTCCGCGGTGGGCTAAGACCACCGGCGTTTCTAAGCGAATTGCTTACCTCGTCCAAAACTTGCTCTAGATTCTGCGCTGTTCTTTTGTTTAACAGAGCTGTTACTACCGGACGGGGTTTCTGCGACCCATTTCTAATCACCTGAACTGTTTTAGGTTTGATTATTAACCGATCGTTGTCTTCTGGATTTGATCTAGGGTCGGAGAAACCCCGTCTTCTCGAAGGTTCGGCACCTCTTACCGGCGCAACATCAACAGGCCGGCGTTTCGACTCGTTGTGAGGCATTCGTTGGATATCTGGGAAATCGATGTGTTGTTTTGAGCTCCAAAGGGCGATCGCAGGCTTCCCTCCGTATGATACCTTCTTCAGGCTGGAGTGTGAAGAGCACACGTAAGCTTTGCCGTCAATTAACTGATCCAATGTGTCAACCCTGGTGCCACTCTCGAGGGAAAATAGATATCGGACTCCCAGGGGCAAGTCTCTGAAGTGCGTCAGACGACACAGCTCATTCAAAAGCATGTCCACATTACGAAATCGCCTTGGAGTAATGACCATCACTTGGCCCTTAAAGTTACGATCCCCGTTGATAAAGAAAGTAACTTTCTTGGATGTTTGACCACTTTCGTGATCAGATCGTACGGGAAAATTTACTTTCGTGGCCGCCATCTTTGATCGGTTTGGTTCACAGTTTCTGTTTTCGCTCAAAACAAACTTCAATTGTTCCTGTGTTGTCGGAGAAGACTTCACCTCTCTTCCGCTTTGATATAAATCCTTTTGGATGACTCTAGCATCGCGACGAATCGACAAGACAGGGAACCGTCCCCGGCACTCAGAGAAAATTACACAATGTCAGATCGCCGGAAGAACGAACGAACAGTTGTTTGAGCTATCAGGGACGGGTTCGCGCGATGAAAAATCCACACTTTCAGGATTCCAAAGCTTCCACTCAAAGAAAAACTACGACGTTGTACACAGAAGATGTAAAGCGCAAAGCAAAGCGAACCGTGTTCGGAACGAAGTGTTAACCCATCGCTAGGCATGTTAAAATCCATACGTTTTGACATCACAAGCGTGCATTCATTAACAGCGCGCGTGTGGTGTTGTTGTTTAAGTTGCTACGCAACAAATTGTTTCGCTTATCGGCTCTTCTAGTATCTATTCAAACAACCTTCCACTTATACCTTTTGTTAACCAAATTACCCTCAAAGGAACGTTGAAAAGTAACTAAGTACACACTAAAACAAAAATCTGTTCGTGTCTTTAACTTTTGGTTATAAAAAGGACGGATTAACTTTCGGCGTATTTAATGCACATAATTAATTGATCACGCAATTTGTCCGTCAAAGCTGATGTTTACGTGACAAGTTACCAAAAATCTGAGCGTTAATTGAAAACAGTTTGATTTGTGGATTTTAGCCAAGGAAAATATAGTTTTGATTAGGGTCTAGGAGATTGTATTAAATAGTATTAGGAAACGGCACTTCAAGCCAGTTGACCTCTCGGGATTTTCATCATCTTTTTTAACCTAGGCAGGCTTAAAATCGCATGTTGGATTTCTGGCTAGTCTGTCACGCAATGGTCCTCTCTGAGCGGAGACAGTTACATGTCACGCAGATGTGAAGACGTGACTCATGGGATTCTGTCTTCCCAAAGAAGACGTCACCAACTAATCCCTCTGCAACGCTGAGATTTTTGTTTGGGCTTAGAAAAAAAGTAGACACAAACATTCAAAACGATACAAAGCATATTTAAAAACAACAAAAGAACAAAGCTAAAAAGGAAAATCTGGTCTCGATAGCTCTTGATTTTATTTGTTTGACTAAAACGGCACCAGTTAGTCGTAGAAATATCGACTGTGATAAGATTAAACGGAAACCGAGGAGTCTTGAATGAGTTGGGCCCACTCCTTACCCCGCCAAGCACCATCATATGGGGGTATCCTTATTCCAGGATCTTTGCGACTGCAACTTATAAATAGGGTCTTCACTTACCTGATGTGTAGTTGCACAAATTTATTGGAACAGAAGAAATATGTATATATCAAGACTTAAACTCCCACAGGATTGGCTTGGTACATTGTTAAGGAAGCGGTGACGTCATGTGAAAACGCACCCTTATTTGCGTGAGAGAAATTTACAAAAATTTAGGCAAAAATAAACCAAGCAAAAACCAGGATAGCTTGGGAAACTAAATGCAAAGGGAATATTGACTGGTGACGAACCTCCTATCCTACGAAGTAACTCTGATATTTTTGGTTCTTTTCCTAACCTGTCGTTTTCATTGGGAACAACCAAAAAGGCCAGTCAGGTCAAGCTATTTTAAGTTTGGCAAACGTAAAATAGCGTCATAAATCTTAATTCATCGGCCTTAGGAATAAAGTTCTTATTTCCATACGTACATGATGTAGAGCATTGCGCGAACTTTCCATACTAATAAAACCTTATGGGATAAATTGACTGGGTCAATGGAATCATAGCCTCAGACCGATTGTGTGGCGATGTTTCTGGCTCTATATTTAATGTGCCAGTTTGCGCGAGGCTCATTGGTGTTTGTCTGGCAATTTTAAAATAAATATATTCGAGCCAACGTCTAGATTTACGGACACGTGGGGGGTATCAAACGTCTCGAGTTCTTTGGAGTACTACCAACAGTATCACGCTGACTCAAGCAGTCACTGCAGTCATTGCTACCAAGGCGAAGACGAGAGAGGTTTCTGTACTGGCAAGGTGAGCAGCAAGACCACAGTCTCCATCAACTTGCCGTGGTAGTAAAACAGCGCGTTATTTGTAACTGCAGCTGAAACACTACAAGCTACCATCTTGTTTATCTCTAGTCTAATGGCCTGCAGTACTCGGGCAAGCCTTGGCGAGCAGTAAAACGCCATCCATTGGTCCCCACCCACCGCCAGTGTAACACGGGGCTGCAGAACTGATGGGCCGTGTTCTGAAATTTAATCGAAGAAGGATTTATTCCTTGTAAAAACTTGTCTCGATAAGGGCCAACACTACAGCGTTCGTAAAGTCCGACCTATGGTTACCGTAAAGCTAATTCATAACAAAGCATGGAAAATAAATGCTACCAACAAACGCCAAATGAAGCATTTAAGAATACAAAATGCTCTATGGTTTAAACCTCGCAAACGTGCACAAAACTAGCGGGCCAATCACAGAGCGAAGTAAAATCACCATCGTGATCCAGTGAAAATTACAGGAAAGGTTCACTGAGTTAAAAAAAAAAAAAATTCCAAGGTGGTAGCCTTTGTTAAAAAAAAACGCAGATTGGAGATTTGGATTACATTGATAATGAGGAATTGTTAGTGATGGTGAATGAAGTATTGGCCAACACTATTACCTTGATGAATTTCACGTACGTCCTTTCCAGAGAAACAGATCAAAGCTATAGGGTGGACCATACTACTGTCACGGATAAAGACTTGAGAGGATTTCACCTTAAATGAAAAAAATCAACATTTGAGAACCGAAGGCCGACTAGGATGTGCGAATTGTTTCTCGACAGCTTGTTTCTGTATTTCTCTTGTCTCTCTTTCAAAAACCGCTTGGGCAGCAACGTCCAACGCGGGAAACATCGACTTGACACGACGCCATTTTTATGAGCCCATCGAATGCAAGATGCTACATAGTTATATCAACATTATTCCTTACTTTGTCATGATACACAAGCCACTGGCTAAGAAATTGTTTCTCATCAGAATTGACAGAGGAAGGATGCAATACGACTCTTCCATCAGATCTACAAAGAAGTAAAAACAAAACAAAACAAAACAAAACAAAACAAAAACCACCATCAGAATATGAGAGTTGCTCTGCTTATGGTGGGTGGGCGGCCAAAAGAACACGTCTCAAGGCTGATGGGGCAGTCAAGGCTTCCCAGAGGAATTGGAAGACCTTCATTGTGCCAACCTTGTTCCCAGGACCTCGCTTATCTCGCTCCACATGGAGGGAAGATGAGAGACCCCGGGAACGAGGCAGTCATTACGCTATGGTTGCATTTATCCTATGAACGGGTCTGAAAAAGAGTGAGAATGCGCTGACGTTTCAAGGAAAAACTTTCCAAAGAACACTTAAAATGGAAAATTTGCTTGAATAGGGGACGCTTTACTTACTTGGTTCTGAAACCAACTCTGACTCGCTTCTTTCCTCCCCTTCCTTTAGATTCTAAGGCAAGACCAACTTTAACAGCATTTGGAAACAAACCAGCGCATAAAATAGCCTATGTGGTAGAATAATCAGCCGTAAATTAATAATTTCCAGTTAAAAACGCGCTGGATAATCATTTCATTTTCTAATAAATTGATAACAAATTAAACTCGCTAAAATCTGCGGATGTAAGTAACATTATCACAGTAGGTTAGTATACCAATTCGTTATTAAGGTCAATTTCCACGAATTTTAGAAAATTAGACTTGGAAATCATACCAAGATGTAAACAATTCGTTGCATTGTACATAAAATACAACCTTCGTTTTCTCTCGAATTTTACTTGAATAAATTGCAAAATTGTTGTATTCCCATTTTTCAGACTCTAATATAAATACAAATTATATCTAGCTTAGATAAATTAAAAAACAAACTAAAATGTAACACGGAGACAAAGAAACGAATAGGAAAGCGACATAAAGGAACTTCTCGGAAATGGTTGAAATCTGGTATCAAAACACTTTCTTCTGCATAAGGTTCAAATATCATGAAGTCGGCATACTTCTCGCTAGAGGTAAAACTTCTTTCGTGACCATCTAACAACGTAAAGAGGACATCTGTCATGATCTTATCAATAACAATTCTTATGTAAAATAAACAGTTACAATTACTTGTCAAATTTTATTGCAGAAACGTGTTACTGTCAAGCTGCGTTCAACCTAAATTTTCACAAAGAAATGTTTATCTTAGAAGGAAATTGAAAAACGAAATAGCTGTGCCGACACAATTTCTTTACCTTAACCAGTTCCATGTTTCCAGAAAAGTAGTTGACCGCGTCATCACTGCTGGAGCTTGGAACTAAGTCCGAGTCATGAAGCAGGCGGCTGAATTGGTCTCGCGTACCTGATAATGCAAAAAACAAAAATAACAAGGGGTTGGTGCGGTGATGCACTTACTTGATCGGCACACAGCATAAAAGCGATTATAAAAGGTTCACTGACAAGTAACTCGGAAACTCCAAAAAAAGTAACTCGGAAACTCTCAACAACATGATCAAAAATGAAAGAAAGACAAAACAAAAAAGGAAAAAAAATACTAAAACAAAAGAAGATCATTACGTAATTGAAATATACCGATAAGCATTCATTTCCACTTTAAGTGTTTTTCTTTTCTTTGCTATTGTTTTGTCTTTTTTTGGTCTTTTCTATTTTTCTCAAAAATTGATCTTCTTTATCCAAAACACTCGTGCACGCTTGCCTTTTCAAGAAGAGCATCAAAAGCTGGCCAAAGATATTTTTTAAAAAATTGCCTGACATGAGCGTGGGATGCAGCGAAAATCTAAGTACCCATTTCTGTCTTTTTTATCACAGCATAAAGCTTGCTCAGTTGAGACGCTACACAATTATTTTCAATTATCTTCATGGTGTTAAAGACGTGTGAGGAAAAGCCAACGTGACCAAGTTTTAAGTATTCCCACTATTATTTCGTAAAGTGTAATTTCAATTTGAAGTTACGCCGTTAAATAAATAATGCGATCAATCTATTGCTTCTTGGACAAACACAATACTCACATCAATCTCAATCGGCATAAAGAAGATAGCCCAGAGCTAGTATTTACCATAAAACGATAAAATAATAATAAAAAAATTACTTAATAATGTATCATTGATTATTAGAGACCGCCCGATTAAAATTTTGACCGTAAAACTCTTCAGAACGAAATATTCTTTCGTGGAAGTTTTCTAACCCTTTATCTTTAGCAAAAGTCAACAAGGGGGGTATAACAAAGAACAACACTTAATTAAAGAAAACAATTAAAAGGAGATGAATACAAAATAAATAGAAGAGAGACAAAAAAAAATTATGAGGAGCACGTTCCCTTCGCACACCTTGCCTTAACAACCCCCGCTTTGCGTTTGATAACAAATTTAATTACCGCCTATCAAACCAAAACCACGCGGTGTAGCCAGGTGCACTGCCAAAGTGAAAAACAACTCGAAGGCAAAAAATGTACGAGTGACAATTGTTGAAATAGCGAAGATTCTATTACCGGCTTGATTAGCCTTACGCCATCAAAACTGCCACAGGCTTACAGCAGTGTTAGTTTAGCAAAAAAAGTTAATGATAGCCTAAGCAAATACGGAAGATATTTAATCTAAACTGGAGTCCGAGGTGATGCTAATTTCCATACTTTTAATTTCTTACTTCCGAAAAGCGAAACTCATTCTCGAGGGACTCGGCCTTTTGTCATCGGGCTCCTAAGAAGTTTAAAAACGTGATTTATCGCAGCGGGAATTTATAAGACCGGCATTTAGGAAACCAACTGGAACAATCACAGCAAAACATTTAATGCGTTTACAATGGAAAAACGTATCTCTGAAGGACTCTGGCTTTTTAAAAACACAAAACTCCGGAAATTGATCTACTACAAGTCCCCTACTTACATCATCATCATAGCGAAGAACTCCAACGAGGTGTATTTCAAAATCATCTGGGTTACGTACAGCGCATTTGGTCTATTACAAGGTATGAAACTTTCATCGGATTTGTAGAAAAACTTCTCGTTTAATACAGTGATTTGTTTCTAAAGAAAATCCCGAGGCCGAAACTTTCTCTCAAAGAAAAACGATCACAACAGTCTGGCCAGGATGTTTTAGTCTGTCACCGTCTACCGTCAAAAGGAAACACATTTTTAACTCTGCGAATCGAGCACGCTCATAAACCATAAAAATTAGCATTGTAGTTTCATAAGAAAGCGAAACGTCACTCAGCCGTCAGAGTCAACGCTTTCAAGACATTTGTGACAAGGGTAGTCCTAAATTTCATCTGGAATTTGATTGAGATAGGATTTCCGCGCTTCCGTCGTTGTTTTGATATCAACATATCAAACATTGGTGACAGTTTGATTTCACCAACGACGTAAGCAACTCAGATAAAAGGTCGCACGCTCCTTAATCAAAATCCTCCGTCATGGAAAACACCACGGCGAGTTATACGTCCGTAGAGTCAAAAATAACCAAGATACAATGCTACCATTTGGAAGAACCGTGGAGCCACTCGAGGGAAGCTATTATAACAAACGTTATCCTCATTGTAGTGAACTTGCTGACCTCTCTTACAGCAACAGTGGGCAATATTCTTGTTATTATGGCCGTGAAGAGAACTCGGTCGCTCCGAACGCCGTCAAACGCGCTTCTCTGTTGTCTAGCGCTCTCCGATTTGTTAGTCGGCGCCGTCGTTCAACCAATATACGCTCTACAAATGATCTTCGAAATACAAAGAAACTCAGACGGGTTCTGCTTCGCCAAGATAACCACAACGGGATCTTTAGCCTGGGTATGCGCTGGAGTTTCTTTCCTGGTCATATCCGCCATTTCAGTTGAGAGGTTTTTGGCAATAAAACTTCACTTACGATACAAGGCGATGGTGACAATTCCGCGAGTTTTGACCGTAGTCATGTTTTTCTGGGTTCTGTGTACGGCTTTGATCATGGCACGTATTTTAGGTGCCCCGTACAACAGACTTGTGCTCACCATTTTTGTCATGGATGTGACTAGCATTGCAATTTCGATCTTCGCCTACTCCAGCATTTATCATCAAGTCCGCAACCTTCACAATAAAACTCGCGACCAGAGACATCTTGCGCCTGCTGGTATAAACATTCGCAGCTTCAAACGCTCCGCAGTGACGATGTTTTACGTAATTGTCCTTTTCCTCGCCTGTTATATTCCGTTTATCACTACACTTGTGGTACAATTGCTTGAAGGGGACAGCCTGTGGTTAAACATTATCTACAAAATAACTGCTTCTATAGTTTATATTAACTCATCTTTGAACCCATTTGTGTACTGCTTTCGTTCCAAAGAGGTACGAATGGCAATTTTTAAGTTATTGGGGAGAAAATACACGCTAGACAAAAACGGAGATGTTGTTCCGGTATCAAAGTCTGGAACGCAAAATTTGAAGACAAACGCAGTCAAGAACTTGACTACATTTCCGTCTGGTTACCTTCAAACCTCACTGCATCAGTTGCGTTACTTGCCAGAGACCCAAATTTAAAACGGCTTGACGACGCTTACTCGTAGTCACAGTTGATAATCAACATCCTGTGCTCCAAAGTGTTGAAACGACCAGGTGAAAGGAGAGGAAGAGGTTGGCCCACCAACGCAGGGCGGGGCATCTTCCGTTTCGGAAATGTTCCCTTTTTCAGCCGCTTACCTCAGGAGGGCAGAACTGTAACATTTTCCTTAGAAGTTGACTAGAACCTCCGAAAAAAGAAAAATAACCTTGCGCCTTCAACACGACTTAAGATCCTTGTAGGGACAGTCCTACATTTCAAAATTAAATAGGATTAGATCAGATTATCCTCTCGTTCCACTTAGATTAGAATAGACGGCTGCATGCGCACGATTTCGTCACAGAGTGTTGAGTAAGTCTTATCCGCGAAACTATTTGTCGTTTTGTTCACTGGAATAAAGGTATTCCTTTTGAAAAATCGCTCCTAATCTATACTGGGGGTTTAGGTGTTGGTTTAACCCGACATAATCAAACCTTTGTACCCAAGTCTCAGTTTTCCTTACTTACAATCGAGTTCTCTATACCTCAGTGTTGGATCATCTGACCGCATCGGCTAAACTCGTAAGGATCTTAATCTCCACGAGAGACCATCAAAGATCTTTACCTTTGTTTTACGCTCGTGACATAAGTTGATAATTCATAAAATACTCATATATTAAATTTTTCTTCTCTTTAGTTTTAAGGTTCTTTAACGTGAAAAAAAAAATCAAACAGGAATCATCGTAGAGGGAAAAAACTTTTGTAAAAAAAAAAGTGCTAGACGCGTTACAGTGCAACAAGAGTTGAAGATGCGACACAAAGGAGTATTTATTTTCGACGACTTCTGAGGAGTCTGTAAAAGTGGTCACACACTGAATGTGATCAAGCCTGGAATGTGACTGACAAATTTCTTAAACGGAAAAAATAAAATCATCGATATATAGCTGCTCCCAGGTATTTAGGATCAAATTTCCAAGCCTTACGTCACAATTTCTTGACGTAGTTTGTTGAAAGATTTATGAGATTCTTAGAAGGAGAAAATAAACAACATTCAACGCTGCCGGGAAAATTCGGGTTTCCCTCACACGTTGAATTGACAGAAGGAAGGCAAAACTTGCTGCTTCGGATCGTGACATACTGCCTAACACTACAACTAGACAGAGATGTCTTCCCCCTTAGGAAACTAAATGGGGAGAAATCGACATTTTTATGAAACAAAATAAACCGGAAAGAACGTTTAGAAGGTTTGTACTGTCAAAAGGCCTATTCTGGTGTCTTAAGTCGCCGTAACTTTGGGCGACTTTGGGTGATTTAAGGCGACTTAAAGCGACTTAAGCAAAATTGGCCTAAAAAAACATTGCGACTTAAGGCGACTTAAGACGACTTGAAGCGATTTTATTTGACTGAAGTGATAAAATCAAAGTTAGCAACAGTTTTTCCATAACCCGCAAAAATATTTACAGAATCCCTTGCATTAATCACAATATGATTAAAGTGGGGTGAATAGGGTCAGTTGGGAAGGGCGGAACCCTTATAACATTGCGTAACCAATAATAGCGACTTAAGGCAACTCAACCCAGAGTAGGCCTGTCAACAGAGAACTGGTACCTACCGCGGATCATATTGAGCGTGCCCCAGTGAAGAAACCGTTGCTGAGCAAATTGTTTTCCTTGAGATCGGCTCACTGCCTCTAACCATCCATTATAAGCATTCAGTAGCGCCACATGGTCGCTTCTGCTGTCACCGGCAAAGCTTTTGCGAGACTGACAAGAGATCAAACGATAATAATCTTTCCTCACTGAAGACTGAGTGTCAAGGTTGCAATGTATGATCTTACGCGAGACACGGCATGTTAAGAACTAAGAACTGCTGACAGTTTGAGATGTAATTTAAATCGTTCTAAAATAACCCTTTTGCTCCAAGGATCTGATTGTTAACCCTCCCCTCTAGCTGCTTCCCTACTACATGAATCAATGAAATAACAAAGACTGTTTCAGTAACAATAACGAAGACTTATTCAGTTAGCTATGTGCAGACACGACAGATAACCTCAACATATACTGTACTAATGACAATAGGGCACGAAATACAGAAAAACGCACTGATCAAGTTGCAGTTCATTTTTCTACTTCTTCCATTCGTTTGGCTGAGGATGTGCGGCCAGTTTTCACAGCCATTCGCAGTACGGATATCATAAATGTATCAGATTTTCAAATTCCCGTAAACACTATCAACCATTTTCTAGTCTTTAAGTTTATGTGAACCTGATGAAACTAGAAAGCTAGTACCTTACCTGATCGGCCTGCTCTCGCAAGTTGAGCGGCGACACAAATGGATGTTTATAATTAAGGCATGCTGCAATGGTCAACACTGGATCCAAGCACCTATATGAGACCAAGAAAACTTAGCGATGAGACTTGCGTCGATTAACTCTTTGACCCTTAGAGTGACCAGCATTTAATTTCTCCTTACAATATCTCCCCTGAATCAAACATTAAGGTCAGGAGAATAAAGGAAATAATCACTAATTAAACAGGCCCTTCAGAGCTCGACACTCACGGTAGCCAACTGGCCACAGACTAATAAAAATTCAGTTTTGGCTAGTGATTTTCGATTTCCACCGACCAGTTTGGCTAGTAAACAAACTAAAATTGTTGTAACATCTTAGTTGTCACTGGCCATTCGGCTAGCCAGTTGAAACGTTAGTGGCGAGCCCTGCCCTTGATTCTTGAAATTCTCCTTGTGAGCATCTTAGGAAATGTTTAGAGAACAGTATGGAGAATTTGCATACTGATATTAGGGTGTAAAGGGTCACCGACTCCAGTGCTACTTCGACAGACCCCACAGAAACTTCAGTTGCGCAGGTTGAATCTGAAACTCTCTATAAACTGGAAAGTATTGTTGACTAATTCAATCACTTTTTACAGAATTCCTTTGGAAAAACGGTTGAGCTCCTACGCGCATAATAGGAGTCTCGGCAAGTGGAACGTCTAAGACAAAAAATAAATGCAGCCGAACCACTCAGGCAATATCTTGCTACAGATTACCACTCGCCTGAAAATAGCACCGTAGATAATCATTTTTGCTATTCGTGGCTCGACGGGTAAATGTGCCATGTGCCTACCAAGCGGCGTCAATTGTTCCTATCGTAAAATATCAAAGTAATATTAGTGTTACAAAAATTATTTTCGGTGTTTTAACTGGGAGATCCTTCTAGCCTCAGACGGAACTTACAATACAATCTGCTGCACTTTCCTTATTTAAGCTCATGACCAATTGAAGGGGTCGAGCTCTAACATTTTATTGTAGTTTAAAAACCACATGAGAAGGTTTTTAATTCCTTTCGTCATTCTTTAAACTATCTGCGCTCATTATATGTTCATTGATCAACGTATTAATACTGTAATACCGTGACTAAAATCTCCACAATTTGCATTTCCCTTCTGATAAAGTCATTAAATAAGAACCACAAAAACTTCACATAGCACTGGTGTTGCTGTTTTTGAACATTTTAATATACCTTTGTGTCCATTGCTCCAATCTCTTGTAACAGTGTTATTGCATTGTGAACTATAATTGGAGACACAAACAAGATGGTTTGAGCGCTTAAAACCTTGGAAAGGAAACAGTGCAGTTCAACCGTTCACTTATAACGCGTTCTTTATCAAATCTTACATTAAGCTTAGATTGAATCGAAAGGAGCACAATCTCTTGACTGATCTAGGAAAATAAAGATAATTTTACCGGCAAATGGCGATGGAGGATCCAGAGCCTTAGACAAAAAATTCCGTACGGAGCAGGATTCGTCTATAGATTGGATCTGCGAACGTTATTGAGAATACATACCCTTAGAAAATTTACACAAAGAGCGCAGTGTTCCCTTGGGAAATTGTTTAAAGACCATCACTTGGAAGCAGAGTTCTTGCCCGCGTACCTTTGTTTGGAGGACGATCTCCTCGAGGGAAACTCTTTGCATTTCAGGTGACTGGTACTGAGCTATGAAAGCAAAAAAAAAAAAAAAAAATTGGCGAAATAATAAGTCAGATCACAGTTTTTTCAAAGTCATCAATTAATCAAATTCGGAACTTTAGAACAGGGAAGTCCCTTGGAAAACAAACCGCGCTCTTAGCACCAGCTACACGTCAATTCACGCTAGTGTTCGATGTTTTGCTTCAGCACACAATTAACCCATCAGAGTCAAATCAAAATGTTCACAATTTTCCGAGTTTCACCCTTCACAATAAAATAAAGTTGATCCGTGTTGTGATACAGACACATACCCATATGTTCAAAACGTTGTCTTGTGAAGAGGTTGAAGCACAAACCAGGTTGACAACGACCTGCCCTTCCTCGTCTTTGAACCACACTGGCCTGAGATGTCCAATGCGTCATCAAACAAGAAACCTAACACAAAACGGTTGAAGTGAAACAACAAGCTTTTTAACTAAGCTTTATACTTTAATTGCGACGTGGCGCTGATGAATTTAATGAAGAATTTGCGACTTCACCACTCGCATTTTGCCGCGCTTTAAGATGTTCGTATGTTTTACTTTCAATCTTCATCGGCTTTTTGTGACATTTCTCTTTCTCCTGATTTGCTGTTGTGATTCCTTTGGTTTTGCTTTTATAACGGTTCGTCGAAAACCAGTCTAAAGAAGATCCCTCTCGATATTAAAAAATATATATATACACAAATACAAGAGGATCTAAAAGCAGTCACTTTCATGCTATCAATTTGTTTTACTCAGAAAACCCACGCCGCCTTGTAGTTTATTCACTCACAAAAACATATGCCTTTTTTAGGCGTTCAACGGTTAGTAAAACGGAAAACGATTTTAAACGACGCGCTAGCAGAAGATATGCGAAAAAAACGAGCGAGGTTTGGGTCGATTCGCGTTATTTCCGCGCCTCGACCCAAACCTGCCTCGTTTTTTCACTCCTCCATCTATCACGCCGTGTAACCGCGCTTCATTTAACCCACTTAACGCTTGAAACATGCTACAAAAACATCCACGCAACAAACGAAATAAATGTTACATCATTCTTGGGAGATCGGGTTTATCGAGTCGAAATATAACTTGAACGTTGATTACCAGTCTTTCTTGCCGAAGTCTGTAACGCGAAAATATTTTTGTCTTATCAACGGTACGGGCGGGTGAAAATACAGCCTATTCCTACTTAAAATCTAATTCACCTTCTTTCCTGTATCATGAATTTTTTCCTTGTGATTGCCGGCGTTAATAACGTAGACTATATCATCGATAGTTATTGAAGTCTCTGCTATGTTTGTTGCTAATACAATCTTGCGCACTCCAACAGGGGGCCTGGGAAGAAAAAAAACCAAATTTCCAATTAACGTAAAGGGGACAATTCATCATAAATCTTTCCGATGTTTTTGTTTGTTTTAGTTACTGACTTTTTCTAAGGTATGAAACAAGATTGATGACGTTTTGTCATAAAATCGATAAACATAACTTGCGCGTGCGAGAAAATCCTAGGATTCATAGAAAAAAAAGTTAACTTAGGTATGTAGTTAATTAAAATTGATAATGATCAGAGGGAACAGAAACTGCACCACAACGGGCCCTGATAACAGTGCCATGTATCACTTTGAGTCAATTCCCCTGAGCCGCTGAACTTGCCAACTAAATAAAATAACACACTGTATTGAAGTAAAAAGAGTGTTGGAGGTTTATTTCGGTAGTGAAATTCCCTAGGTCACATCGGCGCTCCCACACCCTACTGGTTCCTAGATCAAATCGCATTTGAAACAATGCTCCAAAACTATGATATAATTATTCTGTTTTACGCGATTACTTGTGTGAACAGTGACACTGCTATCAATTCTGAACAAAAACCGTATCGAGAGGTAAACGAAGGTTGAAAAACGATGTAGTAAAGTTGACTTGCTTCAAGGTGAAAAAAAAAAAAGACAAAATACCAATATGCCGCGAAAGGAATTAGATATACTGACTAAGTAAAGCTGGTTGCTGTTATAGCATAACCCTTCAGGATGCGACTTTTCTACGCATAGTTTAAAATTTCTATAATTGCAATCTCCAACAAAATGTGGGGTCCCTACGTTCATTCTTACCAACGTGATTTTATACACCCTTTAGGTAACAAACCTTTCAAAAACTGCTCGTTGGTTAAACATTGGAAGCATGGAGTGTAGCGGTAGCACAAGGAACTGGGATTTCTGCAACAATATGAGAAGGCTTTAACTTAATCAAACAAATACGAAGACATTCTACACCATAGCAAACTTACCCAAGAAAATAAAAGAAAACATAGTTTTGCACATAACCAGATACAAGCAGGACACCCTCAGAACCCATCATAACAATCTACCCCGTTCCCATTGTCTTTTCCCCTACTTGGGAACGTGGTTGCATAACAATGAACCTTACAAAAAATAATTTGCCGTGGATTTATCAACTAAGCTACAATTGTAAATTGGCCACCGTAAAGAGTTAAAAAGCTGACGTTTCAAGCGTTAGCCCTTCGTCAGAGCGAAGAGCTAACTCTGACGAAGGGCTAACGCTTGAAACATCAGCTTTTTAGCTCTTTACGGTAGCCAATTTATAATTTCAACTTAGTTGATAAAACCAAATTACCTTGTTACCCCCCCACCGACGCAGCACCACAGTTTCTTTAAAAACTTACCCCTCCCCCCTACTTACAAAAAATACTTAACCCCTTAACCACTAAGTGGGACCAGCATCTAATTTCTCCTCAAAAAAATCACCCCTGTATCACACCTTAAGGGAACGAGTCGAGAATAAAGGAAATGAGCAGCAACTAAAGAACATACATACATAACATACTTTATTTATTCCAGAAGCAGACTATGTATACACTAAGAGGAAATGGAAAATATGCTTCCAGAAAAGGAAGTTAAGAGGTTATCCCTATGTGAAAACTCCCTAAAAAATAAGTCTAAATGAAAATAAAATACTTAGTTATAATTAAATATTTAAATACAATTTAAGCTGAGATTTAAAATGCTGAAGATTATCAGCTTCCACTATGTTTCTTGGTAATTCATTCCATAATTTAACAATCCTAATGAAGAACGAATGTTTATAACAATTTAGTCTTGCTGGTTTGACGTAAAGTTTGTACTGATGATTTGCTCTCGTACATCTAGACAAATTCTCCTATCAGCACCTTAGTAAATGTATACAGAACAGTATGGAGAATATGCATACCCATGTCAGGGTTGTGAAGGGCTAAAGGCTGATAGTTTCTAAAGAAACTGTTTGGGGCTGCGTCGGTGGGGGTAACGAAATAATTTGAATATATCAACAAAGTTGAAATGGTAAATTGGCCACCGTTACCGCTTTTATAATCGTAACGGTGGCCAATTTACCATTTCAACTTTGTTGACATATTCAAATTATTGTGAAGGGTTAGCCAGCCAAAAAATATTTTCATCAAAATGAAAACAAAGTAACTCCTCACGTACATCACTTATCCTGGATAACAACATCTCATGAACAACAATGATTTCATCCCATCCAGCCAAAAAGCATAAAATAGCTCCCTGTCCAAAACAAGATAACGTTCATTTACAAAGACATTTGGGGAAATGTTATTAACAGTAAGAGAAAGAATTAATCAGCGTGGGACAAAAGAGGAGATTCAATTAAAAGGATATAACATATAATCAAGTAGAAATGGTTAGATATTCTAGTCTTCTCGGATAGGGACGAATAAATGGAGGTCCCGTCTCCTGCAGGGTTAGAGGCAGGAGACGTTAATTTCCCACGCACGAGATTACTATGTGATGGATGTCCTCCCCTGGGGTGGGATGGGTGGTTAACAGGACCCCCGTTGATACCAGTGTTTACTACACTGAAGGGGCTATCCTGTATAAATATATATGTCTACTCTACTCTATACTGTAGCAAGTCTGTCTACTACCTTGTTGTTCTTTTTTTGCTTTGCTTTGTTTGGTTTTGTTTTTTTTTTTTCCTTTGGTATGCTTGCTTTGTTTGTTTCTTTCTATAGCTCAGCTAAGAAGTACAAAACACACGCACAAGACGCAAGAAAAGAATTATGACTGTCTTCATCTCTCAGTCCCAACCTCCTTGCGTTCATGCCGTGTTCGTTAAATCCCCTACGAAAACACAATAATCTATTGCTTGTTGATCTGCTGTGGTTTAAGTTGTTGCTGATGATGCTTTTTCTTTTTCTTACCTCTGGGTAGTTCTTAGAGACAAAAAGAATTGTCTCAGTAACAAGCTGGGCATCTGCCTCGGGGCTGTCTGCATCCCTGCTGGTCTGGTAAATAAAGAGTTGTTGATTTTGATTGTAACTCGCCATTAAAACAACAGAAAAACATCATAACCGCAGTTAAAATAATCATTCCACACTAGTTAAATTAAAAAATACAATAATTAAAGAAAAATATAATAACTACAACCAGTGTAACAATGATACTATAGGGTTAGTATAAAAATACTTGAAAAAAAGCTATATGTAGCTCAACACCCCAGCTCCAGCAACTTAAGAACGAATTTCCGTTAAAACGATAGAAAAAGTAGAAAAACATGAGAAAAAATAAGAAACTTTAAATTTACTCCATTAGATTTCATCCAAAAGCAAGCTGATAATCAAAGCATCATTTCTACATCTCTTAACTGATCGGTCCATGTACTGAAAAGTTCTGTGATTTCAAAATTAATTTGCTAATGCATAAAAACAACTGCATATAAACATATCAACATGCACGCAGGAATTCAGAATACTTTGAAATTAGTATTTTGGTATAAATATTATGTTGCTTTGCAAATGAGGCTAAAACGAAGAAAACTGTTGACAAAGAGAAGTAATACCTTGAATAAAGAAAACCTTGCAGATTAGCTGGAACAGCAACAGTTTTCATTAATCCTGGGCTGGGGTGTTGAGAAAAAAAAATTAAAATTTTAGATAGTTATAATTTATAGACTAAGTGTAGTAACATTTTACTGCATGGGTGGTCAGTGTTCATGATTAAACTTTAAAATGTTGCATCTAACATGATACTATTTTAGCATTTTTAAGTCAGATCCAAACATTTTAAAGCTTTAATGTAGTAACTTGATACTGTTTAAATAAACCTTGGACTCATGTTTAGTATACCGTATTTCTTCACCTATAAGCCGAGCGATTTTTTCAGTTTTCGACCCAAAATTTTGGGAGATTTTTCACGGAGAACGGGGTTCGGCTTATAGCCGAGGGTTTTACATTTTAAAAATATACAGTTGCTGAATAACTTTACCCCCCCGGCTTGTAGTCAAGTTAGCAATGAAGCAGAAGTAATAAAACACAACAAAAATAACTTCTGAATATTGGTTATTCACTTTTATGAAATTGGTGGCTCCTAAAGGAGCCGTTTGACGGATACGTGCAAGGGCTTTCAACCCAATGGTTTACTCGCCATCCGTTTCGTTTTCGCTGTCTGTGTCGAACTCGTTCTCTTCTATGTATTCATCATCTACTTCTGGGGTTTCCTCAGAGTAGACCACGTCGTCCTCTGTTCCGTCCAAGGCATTGGAAATACCGCAGGTCTTGAAGGATTTGACAACCATCTCTTCGGGTATCTCTGCCCATGCTTCCTTGATCCACCTGAGGACAAGATTTCTGCTTGGCGCCTTCTTCTTCCCAGCTGGGGTAAACTCAAATGGCCCAGATGTCATCCACGCCAAGTACTTTCGGCGCACATTATCTTTAAATGGCTTGTTTAGGCACTTATCCAAGGGCTGTACAACCGGGGTTAGGCCACCAGGGATAACTGCGACGTCAATGTTTCGCTGCTTCAGGTCATCTTTCACGGAATCGGTCAAGTGAGCTCGGAATGAGTCCCACACCAAAAGGGAACGCTCGGCACGGGGCAAACTCTGTCGAATCCATTCTCGGATGCCCTGTTCATCCATCCACCCTTTCTTATGGAAGGAAACACGAAGAGGATGCGGCACAACCAGATCTCTCGGTGTACGGACGCCTTTGAAGATGACTTTCGGTGGCACCTTTGCTCCATCGGCAGCAACAGCAAGAACGACGGTGAAGCTCCGCTTTTCCGCTCCGCAAGATTTTACTGGCACTGTTCGGCTTCCACTGAATTCCAGTGTTCGGTTCGATGGCAGCTCAAAACGCATGGGTGTCTCATCCATGTTGTAGATGCGGGATAAAGGGTAGTCGGCGCGTCTTCTTGCTGCAATGACGAAGCGATGAAAGCACACAATGTTCTCTTCGAGATCGGCGGGCAATCGCTGGGCCAGAGTTGTTTTGGTTCGCATGCTGACCGAGTGGCGTCGTTTCCATTTCTCGTACCATCCACGGGAAGCTTTGAAAGCAGGATCATCGGAGAGCTCTTTAGCTTTAAGGCGAAGGATCAATCCACTCACCGCAATACCTACGAAAAATAAAATAACAATCTTATTTTGCTGCGAGATAACCGTAGATTCGTGACTGCAGCACTCTTTTCGTGACATGTTATGAAATTGTCATGACAACAACATATTTCTGACCAATCAAAGTCTCTGTTTCCCACGCACTGAAAGACGATATCATTCAACTCTTCAAAAACTCTTAAAATTTTAGACAGAAAAGTAAATACCAACCTTGTTCTCTTTGCTGTGAAAACCACTCCATCACTTGCTGGTCTAGTTCGGGATATTTCGGAGTGAAACGGCCCATCGTCGCACGTTTTGCAGACATCTTCAGCTCTCCGGAAAGAATAGTCGCCTGGTCTCTTCTCCAGCGTCGTACCATGGACTCGCTTAGTCCATATTCTCGAGCGATTTCCGAGTTGTTTTCTACCGCTTCAGCTTCCGCGATAACTTTTATCTTGAAAGCCATACTATACGAGGAACGGCGTGCTTTAGGCATGATGATAAAAAGTGACAGCGACGAAAGGTATACTCGATAGATTGATACTTTGAAACGTTTAACTGAGATTATTATTGTTGTTGTGGTTAATCTGTTGTCGCGTGGTAGTATTTATACAGTTCGTTGGATCAATTGATATTCATATCTCTTGATTGGTTCGCTTTTTTTCTTTTGTGTTTATTGTAATTCATTAGGTTTTGTGTTTAGTGAGTCAATTTCTTATGTTTTCCGTGAGGTTCGCTTGCTCAAATGGCCAGTTACAATCAATAATTTCGCTCTCGGCTTATAGCCGATGGTTTTACCTTTTTTTTTGGGCAGCTTGAGTGTAGCGTAAAGACCCTGAAAGTCAGGGTCTCGGCTTATAGCCGAGATCGGCTTATAGGTGAAGAAATACGGTAATTTATAATTGGTGGGTACATTAGATAGGAATATTTGCATACTTTAATGAAAAACTTAAAGGGTTTTTCTTTTAATGTGTATGTGAAAGGTTGAGTGGGAACTGGGGATAGGGGTTGGGTTAGGATCAATGTGTATGTGAAAGGTCGAGTGGGAACTGGGGATAGGGGTTGGGTTAGGATCAGGAGAAGAACTACCAACAAATTCTACCCACTTGTGACACCAGGCTTTGAAATGAAACCCAGACAGAACAGTGGAAGGTGGAGAATGAGTCACTGGAGTTGAACTGGACAGTTCTTTTTTATTTGTGTGACTAGAGAGTAAGACAGTTCTTTTTTATTTGTGTGACTAGAAAGTAAGTTTCTTGTGGCCAACTCAGGTGTAAGAAAAGCAACACAATTTTTCCCTAAAGAGGTTGACTTTTTATAACAATAATGAACATAGTACACATCATCTGATTGGTCAATTCAGTTTCCAAGCGTATGTTTTATCAGGTTATAGACCCAGCATTTGTTATATAGAACTTATAAAAGCAATAGAATGCATTTTACCCAGGCAGGCTCTTTAATGTAATAAAGCCACCTGGGATGTTGGAAGAACACTCAGAAAGCTTATAAATCATTTGCCTTCGGCTCATGATTTATAAGCTTTCCTCATGTTCTCCCAACTTCTTGCATGGCTTTATCACTTAATTTATTTATAGAGCCGAAAAGAACATGTTCCATGCATTGACAAATTTGGCACTAATTGTGATTTACTAAGTACTTCAACTAACGGAATTTCACTTCTACAATTATCTGAGTGTGCTTTCTTCAAATAGTTGCCATTATAACTCACAAAGTAGAATAATCATGTAACATGACTGCATTTAGAACAAATACCTGTGAAGAACTGCAATCTGGCTTGAACCGTTTGCTCTTGACAGTTTCAGGTTTGGATAATGGCGTTCTGCCCAATAATTCACAGACCTCTGACAAAAAGTATTCTGTCACATCATGAGTGAATCCTGGAATGACCAGACTGGGACATCTAATCATAAAAGAAAAGTAAATAAAAAATAAATGAAACAGTGCCTGTCTAAAACATTCTATGCCAACTGATGGTGAGGTGGCATTTATACTATGTATTTGTTATTATTAATAATGTTCTAATGTGCCAATACAAGAGACTGTATTAAGCAGTTTAAAACTATTTTGTTTTGAAAGGAAATTTTGCAGGTTACCCCAATTTTGGAAAGGAAGCCAAACCATAACACTGGGATAATTTGGATATATCAACAAAGTTGAAATGGTAAATTGGCCACCGTGACGATTACAAAAGCTGACGTTTTGAGCGTTAGCCCTTCGTCGGGGCAACAACGAAGGGCTAACGCTCGAAATGTCAGCTTTTGTAATCATTACGGTGGCCAATTTACCATTTCAACTTTGTTGATATATCCAAATTATTTCCCTACTCCCACCGACACAGCCCCAAACAGTTTCTTTCAAAACTATCAGCCTTTATTCATAACACTGGGAGCCATGTTCCTTACTCTTTGCTAGAAGTGCATGGGTCCTTTAACCTCCCCTGCTAACCAGTACAGAGAAGATGAAGGAGATGGGGCCTAAAGTTTATTTTCCTTATCCAAGACTACTAAAGCATCTAACAATTAGCAGATGTCATGGCAAATGCAGGGCATTCTCCTCAGTTATTTTTAAAAGACCCTATATGTTGGTCTGGTCTGTGGCTTCAGACTGGACATTTAACATTCTTCACTCACTGTTTGAATGTTAACCCCAGCATAAACAAAACACAACAGCATTGAATTCATTAGATACCCTCGAAAATACTGTGAGAATCTTTCTGAATTCACAGTCGCACTCATCACAATGATCTTCACGTCCTGGTTTTTTCCAAGCAAATCTTTCAGGAGGATTAGGAGAAAATCTGTGTTGATATCTCGTTCATGGACCTCATCAACTATGACATGACTGACACCTGTCAAAAAAGTACAACAAAGGAGATAAAAGATGTAAAGTTTTAAATTAACTTTTTTGGAAGTAGTTCACTTATAGATTTTTCTTCAAAGGCATTCATTACCTTGCCAAAAGCTGTTTAGAAAACAAAATCAGCTGATCACATCTTGTAAGTTAAGAGAAACAAAACCAGCACACTATATACCAGTTAATCATATTAAATCCAGACTGCTGCAAACTAGCTTAGGATGAAATTTTTTCAGTAACTTTGCTGTAAGCTGCGACCATAAAAATTTCTACTTGCATATGGGTATATTAAAAAAACAAAATAATTTATGTACCAAACACAAATTAAAACACATACCAAACACAAAAAAAGCAAATGAAAACATTTTTACTGAGTGAGGGTAATGGAATTTAGTGGGTTAATCACCCCTTCCCCCCCTCCCCCCCAAAAAATTGTTTGTTAAAACTGGGAGATATGTAAAATTTTTCTTCGTTTGTTTTTTACTGAATCATTTAAAAATGTATTTATTTACTTGCCTTTTAGAAGCACATTACTCTGCATCCTTCTGAGCAGTATTCCTGTGGTGCAAAACAATATACAGCCCTTTTGTGATGGCAGTCTGCCCTCTAATCTAACCTGAATATGAAAAATGCCACGACCAACAATAAACATGATTAAAAATACACATCAATTGGAAAAGAAAAAACCTACACAAAAGTAGCCCAAACACTGACAGTCATGTAAAGAGTTGACTATAAGATCTCACACACTCAGTCCGGTTACAAGCAGCAGAAGGTTTTGGTCATGAAATGACAAGATGTGGTGGAGAATGTAAACAGAATGATGTAGATTGACTGCAAGCCTTGATATGCAACATATTACCTACCTCTCAGTTACATCTTAATAAGCATTACAAGCCAAAAACTCAATGATAAATATTTTACGCAATAATTAAAATATAGGTCCTCTGAAACAATACCTGGTATCCCACACTCTTTCCAAGCATCTCTCTCCTTTCTGAAGCCACTCTCTCCGCAATTGACATGGCTACTATACGACGTGGCTGCAAAACAACATGAGCAATAAAAACAAAAAAATTACTTTGTAATCCAGATTTTCAATTGTTTTCATACTCCTTGGTCTACCATCTTTAATGAGACGCACACTCTTCCCCGACTCCCAAGTCTGTGCTAATGCCAAAAAAAATGCTCATCAAATCCCCACATTACTTATTCTGTACTTCGCATATCAACAAGTAAAAGTGATATTAAGGGTACAAATATTTTAGGTGACAAAGTGAGGACACAGAACTATGTCACTAAATGACTTGCTATTTTCTTTTTTATAAAAAAGTTGTTAAGCAATGCTCTTTAATAGAAGAAAATCATCATGATTACAGACAAATGCCTGAGAGCAAGACCAGAAGAGTCATATTTCATCTGATGATTGACTAGACTATACGAAATTGGCATGATTACAAGACACAGGTCATGGTAAATGATTAATTAATTGCATAATATCATCAATTAAATTAATTGTACCTGTGTAACCATGATGTTGCAGGCTGAACCATTGCCTTTTTGTATGGCATCATCCAGTATAAACTGAGGAATCTAACAAGTCACAATGACAGGACAAATTTCTCCTTTAAATTCCTGTGAGTGACCAAGACAGAACTTCCCCTTACAACATCAATAAAATATCAAGCAAACTAATTATGAGAAAGAGGAAAAAAATTGGACCATACATGTACACCAAATTGAAATATGGCGTCCCATTTGAATCACCATTGTTCTGGACTGACTAGCCTTGTCTTCACGTGGAAACACCAAAGGATTATCACATGTGTGAGAGGCTAGTGAGTCCAGAACAATGGCAATTCAACTTGGACACTATATTTCAATTCGGTGTATTAGTTGATCCAAAGCCAAATTCTCCAAATTAACATCATGTGCACTGTATGGCAGACAGTGAAGAAAATTTCTTAAGAAATAAGATATTGGGGGTGAAAAGGCTACAGCCTGTAATGCCGACGTTTTATTTTCTCCTTTTTGAACACAAATTTTCAAGTATATAGTGTAAGTAAATACCAAATTCAAAAAATACCTAACAGAGTTTTGCCACCTTATCAAAAAATAAGTAACAAAACATTTTTTTTCCATTGAAACAATTCCATCAAGAGAAATGAATAAATGATTAGATAAACTCGAATCAAAACCAATTTACCTGAGTAGTTTTACCACACCCTGTCTCCCCTGAGATAACAACCACCTGGTTTCTCTCAATCAATTCAAGGATCCTCTCCCTTAAAAATGGTGAAAAAGGTAAGTTATCAAAACAAAAATTACTAGCTATCAGACCGAGACTAAAACAACTTATGAATGCTACATGAAAACCTTAAATCTTAATATGCAGGACGTCATTAACAACCTGTCATCCACACAGCTTTCTTGGTGTCACAAATCTACCTGCATCAAGGACAAATGGCCTTGGATTCATGTGTGTCAGAATAGCCAGTTTTACCCCAACACCTCCCTTTCAAAATACAGACTAAAATATTTTAATGAAAGAGTATTCCAAAACACTGAAAAGAGAAAAAAAACCTGTGTGAAAACAAGGTCAAGACCTTCACTGCCATTGTCAAGCAGAGGGAACATCCAACACTACTTTACGTCAAGTGAACAAAGATTCTGAGAACAAGACTAAATGACCCGAGGATAACCTTTTGCTAACAAACTACAATATACCTGTGACTTGCAACAGGCAATGTCTTTGTCTCATCATTTAAACATAAATTTCTTGACTCCAGCATATTTCGCTTGTTTGAAAATTCCTGAAGCAACTGCTGACTGAGTTCTTTGTGTTGTTCTACTGATAAAGGTTTCCATGGAGAACCACTAAAAACATCTTTTATAACAGGGGATATAGGTGTACAGCTGACAGCACTGTGTTTTGTCTCCTTTTTGATGAATGATTCAGAAGTGTTTTGAGCGGAAAATGTTTCCCCATCTGAAAAATCATGTTCCTTCACTATTTCAGAGTCTTTCCAAAACTCTTCCGTGTTAGTTGATATAGACTGGGAATAACTGCCCTCAGGGAAAGCCATTTTATTGATGTGTACAGGTGATTGTTGGGCTTCCTGAGCTGGCTGGTACTGCAATATCTGTGGCTGATTTATAGGTCCATAAAGTTGCTGACTGAGTACTGAGTGTTTTAACAAAAATGATTCCAACTTAGCCAATTGTTCATCATCTATGTAAATCCAGCGGGGTTCATCTTTGTTCTCCACGGCTTCTCTCTTTAAAATACTGGCCGCTCCAATACTTGCAACTCCAAGTTTCTGTCAAGATCAATAAATAGAAAACAGAGCATTTCGCAAACCAGTTCCAATCAACTGAGTTTGATGAACACGTAGACAGAGTACAAATTAAACTATAATCAGACATGGTTTTGAGTATTTGATTTTTGCAAAAAGAAAAAAAAAACATTATTTCCAGGTGCACTAATTTTAATTCCCATTTTTAATTGTTTTGATTCTCGTATGGTTGACTTGTAATATAAATTCAGCTAATAAATAATAAACAAGTAATGGACTTATATAGCGCCATATCCGACTGCTCTATGGCACTTTACAATACTGAGTTAAAAAGATAATGACTACAATTGATTAACCTATTGATGTCCAGTGCGCCCATAAGTGCCCGTGTGGAGCCTGACACCTTTTCCACGCCTTGTGACATCATCACTATTAACCCTGGAGCACGACTTTGAGCACGTACTTAAACAGGTTGAAAATATCTTACAAACGATACCAGAATGAGTGCAATTGAGTGAAGGAGACTGGAGAAATAGCCAAAAAACCATGTAACTTTGACATGAAAATCTGCACAAAAATCTTGTTCCATTACCCACCTACCTTTCTGAGCATGTGGTTTGAAAACAATGAGTAGTTTCCTAAAAAATCTCTACACCAAAATGAAGCCTACTAAATTTCCAGCAAGTGAGGAGAAAATTCAGTCAAGGAAAGGGGAAAAAAAGGGCAGGAGAAAGAGAGAAAAGTAAAATTCGTAAGTGGGGCATCACTTTTCAACCCAAAAACTATCTTGAGATTTTGCTTTCTGCGCCTGCCTGAGATTTTCAGGCCACCATTTTGCATTTGGATCGAAAGGCCGTCAAGTGTACAAGCTGTAAATGGGTTTGTGGTAAGTTTGAGCTTTTAAAACCACACCAGTGACCCGAAATCTGTTCGACTAGCTTCAAAACAAAGTTTTTCACAAAAGCTTCGGTTATTAATGGGTTAAAGACAAATAATTAAAACAAACAATCACATAAAATCACAAAATATTTGAAAAGAAAGCTTTTTTAAAAAGGTAAGTCTTCAGACATTTCTTAAAAGCATCCAAAGAAAAACCAGGCTGTCTCATATGAATAGGCAGGACACTCCACAACCATGGGGCAGCCACCGTGAAAGCTCTGTCAGCATAAGACTTTTGAATAGACCTTAGGACAACCAGAAGAGACTGCTTGGATGCTCCATGCAATCCAACAAAGTCCAATCCAAATTTTCATGTTTAACCCTTTAATCTCTAGGAATGATTGGTATCTTATTTCTCCTTACAGGATCACTGCTGAATCACACATTAGGTTAACGAGAATAAAGGAAATGATCACAACTACAGAAGCTCTTGAGTGGTGAACAAATTCTCCATGTCAACACCACAAGGAATGTGAAGAGAACAGCATATGGAGAATATGCTATTAATGTTTAGCTGTAAAGTGTTAATTTATTTGCAAACTGTGAATTCCTTGATATAATTTCGGATCATCAAGGAGAAATGACTTGATCGTTTGAGGCTTGTGGGTCATATCAGGGACTAGATTTGGGGTCATATTTCGTTAGAAAATTTTTAAAGAGTCGAGGATAGTTTCGGGAGTTGGAACGATTTCAAGGGCTGTTACTAGGGGTTCTAATTACACTCTCCTTAGCTCCTTTCCATAAACTCTTCAATCTCACAGTAACTTGATCCTTTCATTTTGTTTTCAGACTTTCCTGACATCTTTACTTTTGTATGTCTTCCTACCTCCAATTCAACACAAGCAAGAGCAGCTGCGTTTTTTTCAGCTTCTCGCTTAGATAAACCATCGCCATAAAAAGACATTGGTCTAGGCCATGGTATGGTCACGGTGGATTGCCACAAGTTGAAATCCACTTGTTTGTTTGAGAAAGACAAAGAGTTTCCCTTTAGAGCACCTTGAAGAATATTGTGCAGCTTTTCTTTGGCGTTTGGAAATCGCTGTGCCGCTTCGGAACCTCGAAAATGGCGAGAAGTAGGAGAGTTTCGGTTTGGTGGTCTCCTGGGTTGTGATGGTGGTCGAGTCTGTTGGATTGGGCCTCCGCCAATTAGGAAATCTTGGGAGGGAAATGGGACACGTGGAGGTGGACCAGACATGAGTGGAGGTGGATGAGCCATATTCGAGGGAGAAGGACCTTGGAAAGATGAAAATCGTGGTCGAAAAGTATCGTTTTTTGACCTTGGAAAGCCACTGGAATGCGCCATTTTGAATTTAGCGCTCGTATCGCGCAGGCGCACACGTAAAATCATTTGTCATGCAGCCTCACTACAAATGTCACGCAAAGGGTCATGCAAAGGTCAAATCAAACTTAAAAATTATGCCGTCAGTCTAATACGCAGACCTCTAACAGCTAGAGGGGTAACTTCGTGATATTTTTGTAGTGAGGAAGTCCTTACAATCAAAATTCAACTAGCAGGAGAAATTAAGTCACTGCGGAAACTGGAATGGATACGTTACAACTGTTTGTTAAAAAATGAGAAGATTCAAGCTTAGCCTGCTAAACTTCTGCTCCTGTCCTAAGAGCTATGTTTTGTTGACCAAGTTTGCTTCGTTAAGATCATTAGATTTTACTTCATTATTTAGAAAGCGTTTCCAATGACGTCTACTTTGTATGAATGTCCATAAAGATGCAGAAAACAAACAAAAACAAAAACAATGAAACAAAACAAGATACATTAAAAAAAAAGGCAAGTCAGATTTTATAAAAAAGTATACTTTTTAATTCTATTTTGTAATATAATAGTCTCTGTTTATTTATGAAAATAAATTACCATGATATAACACCATAAGTTTATGATTATTTAATCATCAGTTACTGTCACTGGCATTTGAAAAAAAAATGCATTAAGCCACTTTCAAAGTTCTACATTAGTACTGGAAATATATTAAAAATTCAATATTTTGTGAGAAACAATTCCCATCTCCCCAAATTTAAAAATGTTCCCTTCTCAAGTTCAACTCCTTGGAAAATCACTATTCTGCAATCATCATAAGAAGGTTGCCAGAAATTTCAGTTTGGTCACCCAAAAAAAAGTATTGCTAAAGTTTCATACAACTTATCAAGGCTTAAAACTTGGACACAGCCAGTGGAAATGTTCTTAAAGAAGATGAAGGTGCATTGTCATAGCATTGCATGCAAATAAAAATGTTACCACTTACCAAATGACTGTCAAAAAAAGGTCACAGTGGGAACAAACTCAAATACATGGTCCTAGAAAACTAGTCAACAATTTTTCTGATAGTACAACTGAAAGTACATTAAATGGTACCAGAGATTCAAATTATGAAATAGTCATCATGTATAATACAGATCAAAATTTACATGCACCAGTCCTTTGTAGTTTCATAAAGTAACCAGTGCTTGCTACATATAATCATTGTTTATGCTGCTCTTTATAAGAACCTAAATGGCTGTAAAGTGAAAATCCTCACTTAAAATAATTAGAATATGTAATCACTTCTTAGAAAAGGAGTTAAATTTGTCTAAATTTGAAACACCTTTTAAAGAAGAATTTACTGCATAAACTTTCAGTGATGCAAAGAAATACCAGCAAAATGTAGAGGTAAATTGATTGCCTTGTCAAGGAGTTGCTATTTATATGGAAAACTGAAATCATAACTGATTGCTCAAACTGAGCTCAATTTCTGCTATGTTTTCTTGTTTAAGGAATCTGTAATGGAAACAAGAAATAACTACATAGATTTTAATGCTTTCTGGATAGGTTCAGAGATTTTCTATGATTGTCTATACATCCTACAATATTTTCAACACCCAGGTGTCTAGGTGAGGTAATTTACAATTACACAAACAAACTGATTAATATGTGATTTTGATCTATGGCTAGTCATGTAATTCAGTACAATGTGACTTTAAAATGACTTGCACATTTTTGGATCATCACAACAAATGAGACTTCATAAAACTTCAACTGTTACAGCCCATAACAGTTAACTTTAATTGTACCTACACTCAATAACTGTCTATAAAAATAATCAAATTGTATTGGTGGAATGACTTTTAAATTCAAGTTATTATACAGAAACAAGGAGTGCAAAGCACAGTTTCATGGTTATCCCTTTTACTCCCAAGATCTAATTTATTAATTCTCCCCTTTGATTGCTACACATTTCCTTGTAAATCAGTGATGAGAATTTGGTGTTACATCAAGATAACAACTTCTACCTGATAAGTTTGAATATTCTCATCACTTGTTTACTGGATAATGTATGGATATAGAAGGGAGAAGTTACATGTTTATCACTCCTGGAGTTAAAGGGTTATTTAAAAGAACTACAGGGCTTACTTATTTGACCATAATTGTGGTGCCTAAAGGTGATACCAGCACCCAGACCTCGCACCATGCCATCATCTACACCTGAAAAATTTAGTCTTGCAAGTCTTGACACTCAGAGCAGTTAGTCATCACAGTTTCCTGATACAGCTCTACTTGAATAGTACTGTGGTAAATATGAAAGTCGTTCTTCAACTTCTGATTTGCAATGTTGAGGACTTTCTGTGAGTCATATCCTTGTTCTGGAGAAAAACATTCGATGACAATGAGTTTGAAAATAATTCAATTCAGGAATGTATCTTGTTAGAGTGCAACTGTACATAGTCATCAGAGCTATGTGTTGTGTCGTATTCTTGGTCAAGAAACTTTATTTTCACAGTGCCTCTCTTCACCCAGGAGAATAAATGGGTACTGGTGAATTTAAAGCTGGGGGTAACCCTGCGATGGACTGGCATTCCATCCAGGGGGGGAGTAGAAATACTCCTTGTTGCTTCATGCTACAGACTACAGAAACCAGAATTAAGCACCGGCCTGATGGGCCACTTCGCTTGTAAGCAGACTTCACCTACCTTAACTCTGTCATTACACCATAACGATCAGACAAAAATGGAATATCATGATATCAAGTGTACTATGCTTCACTTGTGGGGTTAAAACCAGCATAGAGGAACTGCATTTTTGATGGTACATGTAGCTCTAAAATTTTCATCAAGTGTCTTGCTATGGTTAAAAATTATCATATATTTTTTTTTTTGACAAAAGAGTTAGGCCAGTGTACACACAAGTTTGGTTTGCACAAGAAAAACTTTAAAAAAAAAAGTTATCAAGCAACCCTCTCAATACCCAAAAGACCCTTGAGAGAGTGCTATAGGCTGACCCATCTGGTCACTGTAAGTGTCACACTACAAATTACCTCCCTCTTGTACAACTATCTTTTCTCCTTGCCAAGTTTCATAACAGATGGTTAAAAATCATTTGCCAAAATCTTGCATTCAAGTTTTATCCATACACACACCTATTGCCAAATGGACAGCTAGAGCAGCTTTGTTGACTGTCAGGGACCAGATGTGTAAACTGTGTGCTGCCACAACTCCTTCAATACCCTCCAGTGACACCTTGACATTATTGTACTTGATATCTTTGGGAGTGCCTGGTAAATAAGTTTTTCATGTTACCAGTAAGGTTGCAACAAGGAGAAAGCACACTATTGAGATCTAAAGCTACATGTCTGTCATGGAATGCAACCAACTTATCATAACACCAACTTGTTTATAAGTATATCTTCAAATTTTACAACTGAAAAAAAAGTTTAAATAGATAACTTGAACCCAAACTATCTTGCAAACCCTATTCACTTGTACCAAGGGTGTATCCTAGTGATCACTTTGATACAGTCAAATAAATTTGTACAAAACAATTAATGCCTCACACAAGCACTTCAGAAGGAAACCTTCAGCAATACCAGCATTACTTTCATCATCAATTGAGACAGTAATATCTGACTGACAATGGGAGTTCAATGGTTAAGGGAGTGAAGCTGTTTGATTTTAAATGGCAGTAAAGAAAGCTTTAACTTATTTGCTTACCTTCCATCAGAACATGAATTGTCTCTTTGAGAATGTTTAGAGTTGTTAGAAGAACCAACAGAGAAAAAAGGAATGTACAGATAGGGTCAGCAAGCTTCCATTCGGGCTGTTGAACACATAAATAGCAAAATTAGACTGGGTCATACCTTAAATAGTGAAATTAGGTAATATTCAACTTTAATGGGAGTTAATGTAACTAAGCCAGCTTAGGCTCAAGACAGCGCTAGCCAGGTTCCAAACCACTCTTTAATATATTCAAAGCTCTTCAGTTGAACAGAAGTCAAGTTAATTTTGCTTGTGCCAGCTCTGATGTTCACATGCAAAATTAATTGTGTCAGCAATTAATTATGTCATTGATTGTGACTAATTGTGTCACTTGATTGTTCACATGCAAAATTAATTGTGTGATTGTGTCAGCTCTGATGTTCACATTTATTGTAGAGGTGGCGTGGCTGAGTGGTTAGGGTGCTGGACTTGTAATCTGGTGTCCCGGAGTCAAGTCCTCCACCCTGCCACTCATTGGATTTGTTCTCGGTTGAACCTAGTTCAACTTCTCGGCTGCGCTCTGTAAATAGCCCACTGGTCTGCCTCCTGCCAGTGGGGATTTTTAAGCCCTTAGTTAGTTTGCTAGGCATATCAGCATGTATTGCTAGGGGCGTAATCAGCCTCAACAACCCAAGTTTAAATAAAGGTCCTTTCCTTTTTCTTTTTCTTTTTTTTTTTTTTTTTTTAATGAAGATTCTCATTATGAAAGTGTCTGGTGCTGTCAGCCCTCATGATTTTCAAGGTTGTCTCTCTGCCTCAAGGTAATTTTTCATGGAGAAAGAGAAAACCCTTCAAAGGAGAGTAGTTTAGGTGTTCACTTTATGTGTCAGAGTAACAGTCAAGGAGGCTGGAAACAGTTTTCCTTTTCTTTCTACAATCTTTGGTATGATTAGACAATGTAAGGTCTTTTCCAATGCATCAAGTTACCATGATTAGGCAATTCAAGGTCTTGTCCAGTGCATCACATTACTACAGCCAAACTATGGCCACTAAGAAACATCCTTAATTTGAGCTTATTCAGTTTACATTCCCGCTACTTAAACAAATTCATACTACTTTAACCTACAAGCATACAAAAGATCAAAAAAATGATGGTTTGCAATGGAAATTTAACCATAGCAAACATGTAGGTTGGTTGAATTTGAAACTGTTAGAATCTATCAATTTGGTTTAGCCCTCTGAATGACTTTCAGTGCCCTAGTTTCCTTAGTTTCAGTAGACACACTGCATAAAAGGTTCAATGGCATACGTTTGGTAAGGGTATAATTCTTTTCATCATTACCTTATATTTGATGATGTATGCTGCAATAAGGACTCCCACACTCTGAACAATGTCTCCTAAAACATGAATAAATGCAGCTCGCACATTGATGTTTTGTTTTCCAGACAGGCTTCCACTTCTTAAAATTCGATTGGTAGAAACGGATTCAAATTTCCCATTATGGCTAGCATGACTGGTGCTTGTATGACTGTGACCTCCACCACCATGGCTGTGATTATGTCCAATGCCTGTCTGATGGAGAATAATACCTAACCTAATACAAAAGAAAAAAAATGAAAAACACTCCTTTAGACCCCAACATCAGTATGCAAATTCCCCACACTGTTTTTATCCCGTAACATTAGATATGTATTTTCATCTAATGAGCAATAAAGACATTTAGACATTATATCAATTCATTATTTGATGGCTTTCCAAACTTGGCCATGTGTGAGCTCACATTTTACCAACAGATGACTAGCAATCACCAGTCTTCACAACAAGGTTACCATCACAAGTGGAAATTACAGCATAACAAAAAAATTCATGTTCTTGTTAGAGTGTAAACGTAATGGAAACATGTGACTTGTGACGTGGCAACATCCGGGACAGTTACAAAAAGAGTGGTTGTAAGTCGTAGTTTTTGTAAAAAAAGAAACAAGAAATACATTTTTCTAGAAGCGTTAGTTATTAAGAGTTCTTTGTGGTTCTTGGAGTACGGTAACAATTTGGCACCCTTGGTGGGACCAACCACAGATCACAAGTTTGGAGAATAACTCTTGGATTTACGTGAAGCAGAATACGTGGATTTAGAGTGGAGAATTCAGGCGAGTGAGTGCATGGAGACAATCACATGGAATTGTGAAAGGAGTTACCAGTCAGACTCTAACGGTAAGAGTGCATCAGTTGAATTCTAGTGGCAGATTAAGATAATTCCGCTGTGGAGTCGATGAGACAGATAGTTTGACTCTTTCTGTTTGAATATCCACACTCTGAACTACACATTTGTGTTTTGGAGCTCGCTGCATTGTACAGTGTGTTTCGATATTATGGAGCAATTGCAACTGCAAGTAGAAACACTATTGTTTGATCAAGATGAGGGCAGCCTAGCTGAAATGATAGATCTATTAGGAATTGAGGATGATGTAATGGGGAAAACTAAAATGCAGAGGATTAAAATTATCAGGAAAGAAGTTGACATCTAAATGGAAAGCAATGAAAAGGTTGCATGCACATGTCTGGAACAACTGCTTGCTTACGTTAAAGGAACTGTACCTCCTCTCAAACAAACTGAGGAGACAGGGCCAAAAGTAGCTGCTAGAGTAAAGAGCAAACAAATGGGTGCCCAGGGAAAGTTAAAAAAAAGAACAAGTTGAACAAGGGGCAGAGGATATTCTGGCTCAAATGTAGAAAAAAAAAAAAAGCTATCTCCTCATTACTCCGCAGAGAATATAAACTTTCGGGACAGACTGGTGAGCCAGGACAGACAGAAAAATTGACCTTTGTGTCCTTAATGCATCAGATAGATCGACTCTGGTCTTAAATGTGGTTTTAAAGAAAGTGAAATTGTGGATGCCGTGATTTGTGTGATATCCCCCCATAGCAGTCTTAGAAGTTATGTGGAAACCTTAAGTGACCTCTCCCTCTCAAAATTACGGAGTATTCTCTGTGTCCACTACTGGGAGAAAGCTGTATCTGAGGTCTATCAACAGCTCGCAACCGTATGCCAACAAAGCAATGAGTCACTGCAGCAATTCCTAATCTGTGCTTTGGACCTGCGTAACCAGGTAAATTTCGCCAATCAGGAATCGGATTGTGAATTTAATTATGGCCTCTCTCTGATCCAGAAGACATTTGTAAAATCCTTCAAAACTGGTCTTCGTGATGATATTTTAGCATCCAACTTAAGAACCACAAAGAACTCTTAATAACTATACCGCTTCTAGAAAAATATATTTTGTTTCTTTTTTTACAAAAACTACGACAACCGCTCTTTTGTAACTGTCCCGGATGTTGCCACATCACAAGTCACACGTTTCCATTACGCTTGTAAACACTCTAACATTCTCAATTGATTTCCAAATCTATGTATATTATGTGCAAGTCTATACAAACAAATCATGACAACTTACAAGATATTCACTCCTAATCCTGTGCCTGCTGTGATAAGCATGATATCTGCATTTATCGTAAAATCCTTTGACAAGACTCTTATCACAGCAAGATACACCAACACTCCCGTTAACACCCAAATGATAAGCACTGACACAAGTGCACCAAGTACCTCTGAAAAGATCAAAGACATAAAAACCAATCAAAACAAGTTTATTCATTGTAACAGGCCTTTTGCAGCTAAGCCATCATGTGACCTACTTTCATGAAATTATGGGCTATCACTTAGCCGAATTCAGAAAAGGAAAAAGCATTTCGAAAATAACAAAATGGCCAAGTTGGAGGCCTCCATTATTCAAAAATGAGATTTGATGACACTCTGAATTTTTTAATAAATAAGAAGGTTTATATGGAAAAAGTTGCTGGAGAGCAAGGCCTTGCTCTCCAGCAACATTTTCCATACAAATCCTCTAAATTTTCTGAAAGTTAAAACCGCTGTAAAAACAGTGCTCTGTAATTCCCGGGGCCCAAACTTGGCCGTTTTGGTATTTTCGATATGCTCTTTCCATCTCTGGTATTCTTCAAGTTGTATCCCATAATATATATCTAAAATTGATCACATGACCCCAGCTGCATAAAGCCTATTGTATCCTCTCATCTAAGCCCTTACATTCTCCAATGCGATGAGCAAATAGCCCTGTAATTCTAATCTATCATCTCAAAATAAATTAAAGGGGGAACTCAATGTGAGTCAAAATTTAGCATAAAATAATTAATAGGCCTTTAATTTACCAATGTCCTCAACCTACTCATACTGTAAAAGCCTGCAGATAAGCCGCACCCACAGATAAACCGCACCCCAAATTTAGCAGCTCAAAATTTGGAAAAATTTTTTTGATGGAAATCAAAAGAAATCCAAAGTTGAGTCTTGAGAATTCTTCTTCATCCACTGTTCATTGCACATAAACTCATCATTAACATTGCAACAGAAAAATATTTCAAAGTGTTATGCACAATTTTAGCACTTTAATATAATGAACATCGTTTCTACCAAATTTGACATACAATTGGTCCTTTACTGGTATTTGCTGACAGGAATTTCTTCACTCAACACAGTTTTTCCATAGATTTTTGCATTACAACAAGAACATGAGCAGAACTTTGGAAGCTTAGTAACCAGGCATTAGATTGGATGCAAAAATGGACATTCACAATGCCTTTTTCAAATGTTCGTGCAGATAAGCTGCACCCTAGATTTCTAGTGACGATTTTTGGGAAAAAAGTCAGCTTATCCACGGACTTTTACAGTAAATATATGTTAACTTCCCAGCTTTCCTTTTGTCAGTTCATTCATGGTTATTTTCTCATATTGCTCTTGAAACCACAAGTTCAACATCAAACATCCCTACTGTTAACACATCTACATACAATCAGGGCTCGACACTAACGGTAGCCCACCAGCCACAGACTAGTAGAAATTCAGTTTTGGCTGGTGGTTTTTTATTTCCACTAGCCAGTTTGCCTGGTAAACAAATTGAAATTGTCTTAACATCTAAGATGTCACTAGCCACTTAGCTAGTAAGTTGAAAAGTTAGCATCACACCCTGACGATAGATTCTCTCTTTTAATTAAGGAACCTCCATTCAAGGAGACACAGTTTGGTCCCACAAAAATGTTCACATACCAGTAATCTTCACATCCATCACCTCTTTTGAAGGGACACCTTTATTCTAAGTGCCCAAGCCTAGTTTTGCCATTCATTGAGGGGACACCTAAACTACTCAAAAGGAGTAGGCTGATAGTTTCTAAAGAAACTGTTTGGGGCTGCATCGGTGGGGGTAATGAAATAATTTGAATATATCAACAAAGTTGAAATGGTAAATTGGCCACTGTTACAGTTATAAAAGCTGACGTTTCGAGCATTAGCCCTTCATCGGAGCGAATAGAGGAATTGTGGGTTGTGTGTGCTTTTAAAGGCAGAAAAAGGAGCTACGTGATCGGTGGGAACATGGCAACAAGAAAAACACGAATAAATTAGTGAAATGAAAAGTGTTCGTTGATACCTGTGGGGTTTAGACTGCCGGTTTGAAAGATGAGCTTTTGTTCAAGCTTTTGTTCAACCATAAGTATCAATGAACGCTTTTCATTCCACTAATTTATTCGTGTTTTTCTAGTTGCCATGTTCCCGCCAATCACGTAGCTCCTTTTTCTGCCTTTAAAAGCACACACAACCCACAATTCCTCTATTCGCTCTGACGAAGGGCTAACGCTCGAAACATCAGCTTTTATAATTGTAATGGTGGCCAATTTACCATTTAAACTTTGTTGATATATTCAAATTACTCAAAAGGAGACTGACCATGAAGATTAAGTGTATACACCAATCAAAATGATGACAGCTTTCCTTAATAACATACATTAATTGATAACAGCTTTAAATTTGTTGCCAGAGTAGCTTCAGTTCATGAGTGACAAAGGTGCACATCAGAGACAGTTATGGATTGACATTTTGGTTTCAGTCAACTTTGAACAAACATGGCATGTTAATTATTGACAAACCCCAACCCAACAAGGGTGTTTCCTGAATGGAGGTTCCACGGTGATATTCCACAAACTACAAATTAAATCGAGAACAAATTAGTTCCTGTTTTTATTACCTGCTCTGTAATAGCCAAATGTCCTCCTTTTATCTGGAAGCCACTGGGCAACCCAGATAGCAAAAAGGCTGATTAGGAATGACGCAAAGTCAGATAACATATGAGCAGCATCTGTCATAATGGCCAAACTACCAGCAAGCCAACCACCTATGGGCAGAAGTTCCAGATACTGTACATAGTATCACCAGACATTACTAGTGTAAAAATTTTCACTGAAAATGAGTTTTCTTAAAAAAAAAAAAAAAAATGTAAAGGAACCAAAAGAAAAGTTTGATGAAAAGAATTTGACATAATTTTATTTATTGGATTTCTGTATATCTCCAGGTTTGAGATAACAAACTCCCTTGTATCTATCAATATGACCAGTACAAGTTTTGATAGATGCCAGACTCTGAAAATCTGAAATATGCAGATGTTTGATGTCATGTCACCTCCCCACCCTACCCCTACCTAGATTTGAATTCTGTCTTGCTTTTTCTCTACAAAGAGAAGTCATTCATAAAATGGCTGCATAGAAGGAAACACACACCGTCTGATAAAAAGATAGAATTCCCCTCTTTATTAAAAAATATCCAAAATTTACTCTAATCGAGATTTAGCAGAGATGTTTTTGTAAATGATGAGACTACTTAAAAATCACAAAAAAGGAAATTATAAGCTCATGTTGGACTATTTCTTTCAGTACCTGTAATTGGATCACCAAACAAATAACTAACAATCTTCGACCCTTTTCCTCTAGACTGTTTTTTTGTTTTAAAATCAATGATCACAGTAAACATCAAAATACAAGTTACAACAGGTTTTGCTTTATCCAAAGCAGGAAACTACACAGTTATGGCAGGAATTGTTGAGTTTAAACATCACTGAACAAGCACTTCAAATATATTTTTGGCAAATGAGGTGAGTTAATGTTCTCTAAGTGTTCTGCAAATGAAGTGTAGAAAAATGGTAGAGATATTGCATGCTGCATATATTGGAAACATTAAGGAAAAATGTCACAATATAAGAATATTGTTTGACAATAATTATTAATAGTAATGATACCACATATCATATAATATTACCCAAAGGATATTTTTGCAATTGCTTGATAGTTTTGCAATGATTAAAACAAAATTTATAAAACCAATCAATATACCTGGCAACATTTAAACCTTACAGGGGGCATACACTCTGGAGATTTTCTCATATCACTCAAAGTTAATAAAGCTACATGCACGAAATGGTAATTTTCTCTCACCTAAATTGACAAATAAAAATTAACTGCACGATCGATATCACAACCAAAAACATTTTTCTATTCTTTTTTCAAATATTGGTTTTCGTCAGTTCTTACGTAATTAATATTTCCCTGGGTTACAATAATTTTGCGTGATAATTTTCCTCCGACTTGTGTCTCAAAATGACAAGTTGTTATAATATTAAACTGTTCCCACGATGTTGGCGGGCGAAGCGATTACCTAAGAGTTTGTTTTTTTTTTTTTTTCTTGTTTTTCAACTGAGAGACAATAATTTAAGTTGGCCACCGTAGACACTTTGTAATGCTGACGTTTCGAGCGTTAATCCTTCGTCCGCTCCTAACTGATAATTGATGTAATATTCGAAAGATTAAATTTCAATTTGTATTCAGTTCGAACTTGTACGTTACGAATGCAAATTTGCATCACATATAACAAGATAAGCGTTGTTCAGTTGAACCATAGCAACAATTTCGGTTTATTTCTTCTTTGTCGAGTTTTGGTTTGTGTACACACTTATTCATGACAAAGATTCCTGAGGAGTCGAAATGGCGTCCATATTTCGCAACATTCCATTTATCACCCAAATATAATTTTAGTCTGCCATCCGCATCTCGCTGTGCAGGGCCGCGGGAGCAAGTAGAGGCAGATTGGATTTAGGAAACAGATTAGATCTAGGAAATTCTCTCACCATTTGCTGAATACTTATACCAAGGAAAACAGCCAAGTGCGTCTAGGCATCTACATCTACATTTTGTTATTTTGACCTGGTGCCACTCAAATAATTCAACACAAAAATTTCCAATCCGATAATGTGATACTCACCGACAACTTCTGCGATCACGAAAAGAAGGCAAACCACGCTTGCTACGACCAGTTTCTTTCTTGCTCTTACATTCGAATGAATAGGTTTACTTTCGTGGCAATGAATATCCGTGAGATAGCTAACATCGGGCCCTTCGCTGTAGTTTTGGTATGTTATTAGAGGTGATTCCTCTGCACAATCAAAGATTGGCAAATCATCGCAGGTACATCTCGGAAGACCCTTCGATCTTAGACAGTCCGGGGCATGATTGAAAACTGCCGATCGGTCATCTTCGTGGACGTTTATGTTCATCTCAGATCTGCTACTCTCGTTGGACCGGTCAAGCGGTTATCGCATCGACTGGACTAATTAGGTCGGTTACAGTCACTGTAGTCAAAACTTCCCATACGATTCACGCATGATATTTGTAATCAATGATTACTGACCTACTGGATCGCAGGCTCCCTACTAAATCTCTTCGAGGGGAACTGAAGCCTAAAATTAGTACATTGTTTGCATTCATTTCTAGTTAGCTTTAGAGGAGTAGGATAAAGAGTCGATATTCATTTTCATTCACTTCTTGTTTTTTTATGAGAAAATTTGATTTGAAGTTGCCTTTTTCCTGCTTTTGGGGCTGTAAGACCATCAGCTCAAAATAGATCAGCAGTGGTCGTTGGTGGGAAACCAACTTAAGAAAAACAACTGTTACTATTTCATTTTCATAGTTAATCCCCATTACAAGCCATGCAACTTCGATAACTCCATAGCCAAACCAAATTTCTGTAGGAAGAGTACAGGATTATTATCTTTCTTCCCCATCAGTGACATAAGAGCAAGCTAAAATGACCGCTGACATCGCTTTTCTGAGCTGCCGTACTACGAGGCCAAAATACCACTTTGAACTATTTTTTCGAGGCGAAGTTGGGCCCAAAGACTGAAAAAAACCCTCGAACATTGCTATTTGAACTATAAGCTGCAATTTAAAAATGGTTCATTTTAGGCCTCAGTTCCCCTTTAAAAAAGGAAATTTGCATTCTCATTTTCCTATTACCAAGAGGATAAAAGTGAACCTCCATCTCCATTATAGAGAAGTTCCTGAGGGGAGGCAAGAGAATCAATTAAAAGATTTTTGGAAGGCAGGATATATATAGATAATTTGGATATATCAACAAAGTTGAAATGGTAAATTGGCCACCGTAACGATTACAAAAGCTGACGTTTCAAGCGTTAGCCCTTCATCGGAGTAAATAGAGGAATTGTGGGTTGTGTGTGCTTTTAAAGACAGAAAATGCACACACAACCCACAATTCCTCTATTCGCTCCGACGAAGGGCTAACACTCAAAATGTCAGCTTTTGTAATCGTTACGTGGCCAATTTACCATTTCAACTTTGTTGATATATCCAAATTATTTCGTTACCCCCACCGACGCAGCCCCAAACAGTTTCTTACGAAACTATCAGCCTTTATTCATATATATATAGATACGTTACAGTACTGGTGCTCCAGAAGTTTTCAAACATAATAGCAAGTAATGAAAAATTGTCATGAAAGTCAAAGCTTTTCCTTTTATATTTGTTATCAGTGATGACATGAATAACTGATGGAAAAGGTGGACATCAGTTTGTATATTTTTCATAATGTTACCCATACATTCCCTAAAGTGATGACAAAGAGAATTTGTTTGATAATAAAGATATTCTTTGTTAATAATCATTTCTTTTTTTCTCTTAACATTAATATATGTAATTGTTTCTAGATCTGTCCATTTCATTTTAAAAATCTATGTGAGTGTCATTCTGTGGGTCAGAATTTTGAGGCAATTGAGTCTTGGTATGCAAATATGGAAAATGTGAACTTAAACTGCATTACAAGAATTGTTATGTATCTAATCCTTGACAAGAGGAAGTTATGCTCCTAGCCTCATTGGCAGCCATTCAAAGTTAGGCTCAATTTCCACTGTTTCCTCACGTCTTGTTTTTAATCCTCCCAAGAAGGAAAGGCTGGACACATACTCAGCAGATCCAGCCATGCCTTTGGAGGGTGAGTCCAGGCTCATTTCCCAAATAGTGGCTGGTAATTGAGCCTAGTCAAAGTTAGAGCAGGCAATTTCAGTGATTTAAGAATACAGGAGAATTATGTTAAAAGGTCCCAAAACTTTTTATTATACTCATTATCAAGAAGGTCATTTTCAGTTTTAATGTGCTTTGTTTTTATTTTTCATTTACATTAAAAGAGTAGTTAGTGCATAATGTAAACAATTTTCCCAGCACACAACAAACAGCTACACTGCCATCAGGTGCAATCCATAAAAAATAAAACTTCAAACAATCTAAGAAATCAAACAATTCTTCCGGAAGGTAACAGTCATAACAAAAAAAGAGAGTTGAGCTTGATGGCAAGTAAAATTGATTGAGGACCACAACTTTCCGCTCAAACTAAAGCACTGTCGTTGTAAGTATCGCCTTTGAGTCAAAACAGGCAGAGGCCTTACAATGCTATTGGTTCCATAACTCACTACGTTCTGAATTTTTTCAAAAACTCCGGTATTGGCCATTGAATCGAATCTTCATTTTTCTCTTTTCGATACGCTTTAGTTTTCTCCTTTATTCTTTCCACACAGTAACCGCACAATTGACCCTCTACCTTGTAGTTCCCGCATACTGCACAAACCTCGATGTCCGTTCTATTCTTGAGCTGCTTGTGCCGATTTCTCAGTTTCCGCTTGTGTACCGTGGTCCTCTTCTTGGGAACGGCCATCAACAAAAATCCATCGTCGCTATGTCCTTCAGTTTGTAAGCACTCAGTTGAATCGATGGGTGATACAACGTTCCCCAACAAGGAAGTATTTGGTAGGTATTGCTCTGTGTAAATAATTCGAAGATTACACAACATTCGTTCTTCAAAAGTGAGGAGGTTTCTTAGCACACTTCTCAACTGCTTCCATGCTAACATAGAGGCCATGTTGTTTCGAACCGAGAAGGACTGGAAAGGGTAAAGTACATGGACTGGAGGAGCTTGGGGTAGGTAGGAACGACGAGACTGGGATGCCTCAATGGTGAATTTTGTCTCTTACGGCCGATTTGAAGTTTCCTTTTTTTAACAATATTTTTTACCAGCTCAAAGGTGTTTCGTTCCGAAATTGTTTCGCCACAGATCAAAAGTCGTCTTGCCACAAGTCCTCAACCTTACTAAGATGTTAAGCTACAATTTTACAACGAAACTGAAACCGATTTTTTTACGTGTCAGAAATTTGAAAAACACTCAAGCTACCCTTCACTTCTGAAATATACCGAGGCCTATGCGATTAGATCCGGGTCAGGGTCTTCCAGGGGCTCCTCCTCTTCCCTTTTTTATGGGAGACACGCGCGTCAAATGTTATTATGGCGTTCACCAACATCAATATTCCACATCAATTATATTCTAGGTTTGAATTTTTGTTGTTTTGTCTTCGCGAGGGAGGAAAAGTTTTGTTTCAAGACGGAGATGAAGTGAATGATTGCACTAATTAATTACTTTCCGCTCTTATTCTTGCTCCGTTGATCTAGGGGTAAGATTTTTCTTTCCGGAAAGGGAGCTTTTTGTTTTTAGAAAATTGTTCCATATCCCTATGAGAGGAAACGGTTAACTAAGTTGTGCAAGATAACGAGAAATGAAGACCCACGTTAAAGACATTGCTTACTTTTAAAAAAAATTATCAAAGGATAAAGATTATAAAAGTTTGAACATAACCATTGTGACCTCTTTCTAATTAACAACGTTTTAATTAATTCCTCTACAAGTACTAAACATAATTACGACCCTTTGGCTGGATTTCCAGGTAACCAAGGTAGACCAAGTAATTTAACTTATCAGCTCGGTAAAGTTGAGGCTGTTTTTATCGGGTTTAAATCAGTTTCAAAAGTTTCATTCGTTTTCATTTCTAACCAGCACGCTGTTAGTTTAGTTCACTAATTTTCAAACCAATGTGCAACATCATATGCACCGACATTACTTACTCTTCTCCATCTCCTAAAAATTTGGTTTACAGACATGTATAGATCTTACTTAGGGTTAAGCACGTACTCCGGTAACTTTTCCTTTTCTCGCCAAAAATACTGTTAATACCGCATTTTATTGCTGAAAAATGCTTAACTGCAGTATTTAACGATAGTACCCTAACCTTGCAAATAATTATTGTAAGAAACCACGCTAACCGGCTATCGTTATTCGCCAATAGTAATAACAGTGGTCGATGGACGTCCTTTGACAGGATGAGCACTTCAAAAAGTACCGAGGATAGGGTGTCAACGCGCACTTATCATCATGATATTTGTTGTAGGACCCCTCGCGCCTTTATTATATTGAAAAACATTATTTAAAACATCCCCATATGGGGGCTGTACGCGACATCGCGAGCAGCGCCAAAAAATCCCGAAGACTTTGCAAGAACGAGCTAGAAGAAGAAAGGATGAGATAAAAAAGAGCGTCGATCATTTTGTAAAATGTTTATTGACAAAGCTAAGTTCAGCCGCGCTGAAAAATATTTGGCTCTGGTCCGTATCTCATGACATCGATCGAGCCAAATTTTTTCCTATGTGGTCCTCCCACTCGGTCAATATCTATATTTATTATCCAACTACACTTAGACGAGTACAAATAACGCCATAGACGAGTACTGATAGCAAGCGGTATTTGTACTCGTCTATTGTAGAGTACCGGTTAAACAGGTTTTCTCGCGTCACGCAAGCGAAGAATTGGATTGTATGTATGATGCACGATCCTCGCAGTAGATCATGCATCATACGTATCTTATACCGCAGTTCAAAAATATATGAACTTCATATATTTATTCTATCTCAATTGGATTGTAGTTACGAAAAAAAAAAAGTGGCGGACAATTTGAATCATATTTCCCACGACGAAGAGTCAGAAGGGCTGGCAAATATGGATCCAAGTTTGTTAGATGAATCGAACAAAGAAAGACAGCTTGACGACCAGAAAATTTCTTCATTTAATGAAGAAAATAGAAACAGCAACACAACGCGCCAATTCCGTTGCGCTTCGCATACTTCTGTCACGCACACCTCGTAAATAAATATCCGCGAAATTCGCCCGCACTGAAATAACAGTTTGGCGCGTTGGATAATAAATAACTTATTAGACGTTTTGTTGTGTAGTATTGCTGATTATTACACGACTCGGGAAGTCAGAGGGCCAGTAACTAAAATCAACCAATCAAAATGCTCTATTGCCGGTCAATATTCTCTCAGTATTGGACCGGACACTGTCCCGAATGGTCCCGAATGATACCGCACTTGTGTCCCTTTGAACTTCAGTCGTGCAATAAATCTCTTGTTAACCAAGCTTGCTCGGGACCGTACTGGAAGAATATCGGCCTTCGGTCTTTTTTGTACGGACCTCGCTGCGCTCGGTCCGTACTGTCAAGACCTCGCTGCGCTCGGTCCGTACTGTCAAGACCTCGGGCCGATATTCTCCCAGTACGGCCCTCGCGCTTGGTTATTAAGATATATGTACTTTTACCGGTTATTTGTATTTTGACTCGCCCTACGGGCTCTTCAAAATACGGCACAACTCGTAAAAATACTCAGCGATACCACACAACAAAACGCCTAATAAAATATATTTATTATATTGCTGTGTCTCACAAGGACTGGGAACTACTGAATTCGCGAATTTGATTGGCTGAAATCAATATTGAAAGCAGTCTAGATTTTCCCATCTAGACCGGCATCTAGACCGGTCTAGAAGAAAAGGTACAAGGAATATAAAAAATTGGCATGTAAGACACAGCCATATTATAAACATCTTATTAACCGAGCTAGGTCGGTCTCAGTGGGAGAATCTTGACCTCGGTCGCTGGTACAGACCTCACTACGTTCGTTCTGTACTGGCGACCTCGGTCAAGATTCTCCCATACAGTCATACAGACCTCCCGCTCGGTCAATGAGAACTAAAAAATGGTCTTGATAATGTGCCCGTATCAGCTGGTGCTACTTCTAGGCTGTATGTGCCTTCCAATTACTCCAAATTTAGGATCCTTTATATTCTGATGAGAGAAGAGGCCCGGCATAAGTGGAGCTACAACCGAGGGGGGAGAGTCAACTTCAGGGCTATTATCTGGACTCTGTTTAGCTTTGGTCTTCACGTTCAACTGATTCGGTCTTATCCCGTTACTCATTCTTTCGTCCGGTCCAAGAATTTTCTGGATGGTTGCAAACAACACTAAGACAAACATACTAGCAATTCCATAAGCTCTAAATGTCATTTTGGTACCAAACTGGTGTATCAGCACACCGCCTATTATCGCACCACACCCCCTCCCTAAGCCATGATGCAATCCTTGCAAAATGCCTTGGGCTGAGGTCGCGTATCCAGGGGGAGCAATGCGACCCACGTAGCTCGTGCAAGCTGCCCACACGGCAGCATGAGTCATTCCTTGCAAAATTTCCAGGGGAAGCACTAGCCATGGATTGTTTAAGAACGAAATGTACACAAAACGAATTAAATTCCCCAAGAGGCCAACGTAGAGGACGCGAATGTGACCGACGCAGCCAATGAGACGACCCACATTAAAATAACACGCGATTTCCGAAATATGATCGATTAACGAAGCTATCCCGAACAGAGTCGGCGGACCACCGAGGTCCTCAAGATGCCAGAAGAGAAAAGTAAAAATAAGGCCGACTCCGAAACCTAAGAAAAATGTCACGAGTAAAAACGTTCCGTATCGCACTGATAGTAGAATGCGATATAGTCCGGATCCTTTACTCTCGAGTCCCTCGTCCAATTCTAACTTTTCTTTGTTTGGGAAGGTGAAGCGGGTAGCTACAGTCAAGGCGCACACCATGAAAACGAAAAAGAAATAAAATCCAACCGTGTAATTCTGACTGATTATTTCACCACACAATTCAACCCCACTGATGCTATCGATGACAAAACCTAAAAGAAACATAGCTGTTCCCCATCCAAGGCTCCCCCACATTCGCTGGCGCCCGTAGAGTTCTTTGTTCTCCCCTAACATCCCAAGAGTTGCTGAATCTGCCAACGTTATGGCCGGAGCAGAGAAAAATTCTCCCACGACCGTTAAAAAGAGTAGGACTAAAAATACTTGATGTACTCCTTCACGATCATAAACCAAAGAACTCTTGGCTTTGAATTCTGGTTCTTTTTTGTCCGGAGTGTTTGGCGCGAGGAAATCTCTGATCTCTGATGTCTCTCCATCAACAATTTGCGATACATTTTCTGTGAGAATGAAATATTTTCTACACGTAACCGGTGCTGGTTTAATAAAAGCCAACGAGAAGTTAAAGGAAATCCAACACATCAGAGAAAATATCATCAAAAGTTTCCGCTTGTTCAACCGGTCTGCGAGAGATCCTAGAAGTGGAGCGCTGAAAAATTCTACCATCGGACGGCAGCCAACTAAAATGCCGCTTAGACTTGGGTTCATTCCCAGCTGCTTGAAATACACTCCTAGGAGTGGGAAAAACGAACCAACGGCTCCCCAGTAACAAAAATAAAATACTTTGGACACTAAAAGTTTTTTGTTCACGCGAATAAATGTGGGACAAAATGAATTTCTCATTTTTTCGTCGTGTTCAATTTCGGAGTTCATCCCTTTGGATTGCACTATTACTAAAAAGACGCAGACTTCATAATTAGTCAAAAAATATCAATTTAGACTCTGGCCTGCCGGTACCTTAAAACAAAAGGAACATGGTAAACTGTTTAATTTTTAAAGTTCTTACAGAGAATTCATTGCTAGTACCAACAAGTGAAACTTTTTGAACGTGGTCTGTGGTTGTATTGTTTATACAACAGCCTAGGAACATGTAGCTAGCATTTTCACCCGGGCCGGCCGGCAATTTTTTTTTTTTTTAAATTAAGTTTCGATTTTGAAAAGATGCTAACCTTTTTAAGTTCAGTTTAATCAAAATCTTTTGTGAAAATGTTAATCTTTTTTTAAATACTCTACAATTAGTGTAAAATTCTAAATGAGAGAAACATGTCATGCAGTCGTATTAAAACGTCCCGGGAACTTTCATTACAACACATCTACTTCTCGAAATACAGGTTATTTAAAGATTAAATACAAAAAAAGAAAATCGCGCTGAGAAAAATATTACTAAAAAACTGTTCCTCAAAATTTAATTTCACATGAAACCGTTGCCATGCAGATTTTCACTGCAGCGAAAACGTTTTTTGTGGATCGCGTTTAAAGGGTTATTCCGTCAATCCAGACTCATTACAGATGTTTCAACTTTACCCAAATATGCCTGCACGAAAGTGATCCACCACTTTATAAGTTTCGTTTTACTCTGATCTGATTTTTGATTGGTCTAGAAATCTTGCGCTCTACCCTCTGACATAACCAAGTGAAGTAGGAAAATCAAAATGCGACTTCGAAGGCTGCCTTCACACTTGGTACCCAAGCACTAGTGCCGCGGCGCCGGCACAAAACGGTGCTGTGCTCAGACACTGGGTAACCCAATATATCAGTGCCCGGTTCAGTACCAAAGTACATGGTTTTTCACGGGCTTGATGCCCGAATTCTGGTGTGGGCACTTGAAAAAAAGGTATGATCATATTAGTACCCATCAAGAATCGTACTTGGGCACCGTGCTCGAGCACCAAGTGTGAACGCAGACTTCGTTTTCTTGTACTTAAGGAATTCGCTTGTCTTCACCTTGAGCTCTCATTGGCTCATTGAGATATTACCTTCGCTATGATTAGCTGTTGTATTAATTTTGATTTGGATTTTATTAACACAAAGGCTGCTATCCATTCGGCCACAAAATCAGGAAATTTCGATGTGACGTCCAACGGTAACGTAATTTAAGGTAATTCTCCGAAGACTTTGAAGCGAACCTGAGTTGTGCGTACAGAGGTACTCCTTTTTTCCTTTCGAAATAAACAGCGGAAATTTTCTTTCCATTTTGAATGAATCTTCCATTTCCAGACTAGAGAGGGACAAAACACCGGGCTCAGTAGCACAAAGGGTGGATAACCGTATATTCAAAGGATCAAACGCTATCCAGCGGATAAGGGACTGCAAATCGTACTGGACAGCGTTATCCAACCTTTGAACAACCGGGACCTGATTCTCGAATTCGGAAAATCCCGCTCCATTATACTACGGCAACACCGACCGGAATTTTCCTACAAATGTTAAGGGCCCACAATTATAAAGCGTCCTCAACTAAATTAAAGTCATTTCCAAAGCGACCAATAGTTACGCTACGTAAGAGGCGCCATAATTATATTCTCCCGCTTGTCAAAACTGAATGTTTCAAGAGGACTTTTGTTAATAGATGTTAGTTCTCTTGTTATTTAGTCAGTTAGTTATCTAGTTAGTTAATTAGTTTTATATTTTCTTAAGTTCATATCATTGTAACTAAACACGTTTGGTGTATAGAGTGCTTAATAAAGACTTTTATTATTATTACTGGCTATTCAACTTTATTTCCGTGTATTATGATCATTTTTTTTTATCTTTATAAATATTCTCCAAGTATATTACAAGGAAATTAAACTGAACCGCCGCGATGAATTATCGCCTAATAAAAGTGTTCCCGTTATAGCTTCTGAAGCTTAAGATGTTATGACGTACACCAAAAAGCCAAATGCAAGTGTCATAAAAATTAGAATGATCACTGATGCAGCACTGAACAAATGCCTGTAATTGAATAGTCCGTACCAGCAGAGAATAAGTATAAATGCCAATATAGGAACAAATAACTTTGAAGGGTCCATTGAGAAAATTAAACCTTCGTCATCTTGTCTGCCCGAATGTTCCCCTGAAACTCCCTGTGCATCAGATATTTGGGCGTGGATCACTGAATTGTGACCGACTCCATAAAAAGAGACTGGGGCAGAGTCATCTTCAAGAAGTCGTCCGCTGTATATGAGACGCACTCTCCTTCCGTTGTTGAGTTCATCCTGAAAACATGAACTGAAGGAAGAAAAGAATTAGAATAATGTTTAACAGAGTGTCGAAAGCAATCTGGGATGGTTTTGTTTTCGTTTTACTTCGCTCTGTGATTGGTACAGAAAATTCGCGCCAATCTCTATAACCAATCAGATTCAAAACTAAAGCCAATCGCGAATTGGTCGCCTGCGTTTTCCCGCGCTTAGTTCTCAATGGCTCTTACTGTTATTTTCTACTCTTCTGATTGCCGTTGTGATTACTTAGGTTTTGCGTTTTAGGATCCTCAAGCGCAAAGAGCTCTTGCCTGATGCGAATGTGGAACATTTTACTCTGTTGGACGGCCGCATTCAAATTTCACTTTACCTTTTCAATTCTCCCACAGAAATTCTTCTATCTATGGACAAATTCTTTTCACTCTCCAAGAATTTGATACGGATTGATATAAGTTCTTCAATGGGGCCCTGTTGGCCACCTGCATCAGATGTGTTTTGAGTTGGCCCTCTCTGACCCTCTCTGTCATTCCCTGGTTGTGACCCTGAAGCTTCATTAGCATTATCATTTAATGATGATGTTGTTGTTTGCCTGAGTCCAATATTCCCTGAGTCTGATCCTAGTGTCAAAAAAAAAAGGAATAAAATAAGCAACAAAAAGGTGTGCCCTAATATAGGCATTTTTTTTTTTGCTTAAAAGTATGCTTAAGGAGGACTTAACCGGTTTTCTTGAATAACGGTTCATGTACTGATTTTTGTAATAAATTCTCTAGTGAATATACTGCAATAAAGTAGCAGAGGTGTTCATTGGAAGAAATACTTTATCAGTCACTATTGAAAAGGTGCCATCTGTTCACAAAGAGTTTGTCGCATGAACATGCTTTCTTGTAAACTAGGGACAATTATGAAAAAAGAATGAAATGAAGTGAGCCTAATAAAGCCCTAACTGACTGCAACAGCAACACCTACCTTTTTTCTTGTTGGAAAAAAGGTAATGCAAGACATTTTGGAGAGAGGAGCTCAAATGTATCCCTCGAGTCTTTTGAGCTCCCTTCAAGTGCTAATTCATATGTACTTATATAATGTCACATTAAATTAGCCTGTTCACACTGAAGAGTGAAGTTGTAAGTTTGTGCCAAACACCCAGCTTTGTTAACCAATCAGAATGTGAGATTTTATCTAATTATGTCACGGTGATTCTACATGAGATTATAGGATGAGCTGAATTCAGGTGTGTATTTTGATTGGTTCAGATTGGACAGATGCATGGATGACACCACCATTACCAAAATTTTGCTTCTTTATCATATGAAACAAATATATTCTACGTTGCCGTGGGTCTGTATAGTAATACATCACAGAAGACGTCAAAGTGTAGAAAGAACATTATTGACACACTCAGCTGTGCCTCGATAATCAATCTTGGTAAAATTTCCGTATTACACCTTTTTCATTACGCATGCGGTTCGTTGATAAAAGAAAACAATGACGGAAACAAGAAACAATATATTTGTATTAATTACCACATACGCAACGACAAGGACTATATATGGCTTTGTTTAAAATAGTATGGGGTTGTATTTAAAGCTTCCCTAAAATCTTCATCGCTTGGGCCCACGTTCCTGCTGAACATCAGTTAGCGACTTGCAGTTGTGGCCTGTTGCTACTTGTTAATTATGAAGTCGACGTGTATGCACATGGCTATAAGGTATTGAAAGTGCAGGTGTAAGTAGGATTTCCTACCTTGTTCTTGACTTGGGCTCTCATCGGCACGATCAGTAGGGCGAGAATAATCACTTTGGTCGGGATCTGACGAGATGTCTGGTTCCAAGTCATGTTCTGTTGCGTTGCGATTCGTTGCATTCGAATTATAAACCAGGTGAACCAGAAGTATCGTCAAAAAAGCCGCCAGAACGCTAACCACGAAAAGAACTTCGTTGTCAATTCCTTCGATAATAGAAGGTGCCATAAGTATGGCGTTTTAGGGGAAGGAGTCTTATAAAATTGAAAATAAATTACAATAAGCTGTTCTGTTTAAAAGTAAAAGAAGATTCTTGCCCTAGTGTTAGCTATACTGGACACTTTGACTAATTACACGACATACTTCCTTTCCAAGTTTATTTCGGCTGTGAAGTCTAGTGCGGGCTCAAGCTGCGGAAATGAATACCCCGATCCCGCAGATCAAGCTGGAGGTGTGTGAGGACGTTCTGATCTGTTCGCAGTTTGTTAGCATTTGTTGATAAAAACCAGGTTAGAAATTTAAGAATGATGATCCCTAAGAACAATCATTGTAGCGTGACTGCCTTTAGTTCAACTTGGTCAGGTACTTGTTGTTGCTCGGGATGGTTTTGGTTTTCTAGACGATTAACAAGTTAAGAGAGCGGTTTAAAAATATCGAAATGCATGCGTTATCACCTGTTAAGTTTGGTTACATTTTAGCCTTTGATCTCCAAAGTCAAGTACACCTCTTTTAGTTTTTGGTTATTGAAATATCTTTCGACTCGGTGTTTAAATGGGTCGTCGAATTTCAATTGTACAGGCCTTTCAGCTATGAGCTCAAACTCGAAAAAATCTTAATATTTTTGGCATGCAAAAAAATTTTTATATGACCTGACAGTCTCCTTAGTTGTAGAAGGATTTACTTGGAGAAGATCTGGCTTAAAGAGGAGGATTCGACACCAGAAGAGTTGATGTAATTGGCCAAAAAATACCTCTTAATAGGGTTGGAACTATTGTACATATTTTTGGATTTGCAAAGAGTTATTAGCCGTGGGATAGTTAAAAAGGGGGTTGCCTTAATTACTTTGGCACAGGCCAAAGTTGTTTGTTCCATCTCGTGACTCTGAATTCTCATTGAATTTTTGCTTATGGGTCAAGTTGTGATTATACTTGTAGAGAAAAACAAGTCAACATTAAAATATATGTTTACCACAAGTTCTGATAATTATTTCTTGCAAAAGGTGGTTATAATATATATGTGCACATTACTGGAAATTACCTAATTTCCAATGAATCCCAGGAACTTAAAATCCATTGTGGCTTTGACAATCTTTTGATATTAGGACTAAAAAGTGGTCTTTAAAATTGCAGGAGAAAAAGAACAAGACTGATAATGAATGTGGAACATGAAGTGAAACTTTTAGTGCAAGAGATGAAAAGACTAGGGACACCAAATTCTGATGGCAAGATAACAGTCAAGTTTGGAGTACTATTTAGCGATGATCGTTGTGCCAACATCTTTGAAGGTACAGACATCTGGTCACATACACTCTCTCAAGATTTCTTCATTTATCTCTGGCTGTTTTTTAATGATATTCTCACATTAAGACTCCATTCTGATATTGTTTCATCGCTCTCTCTTGCTTTTCTTTCTAACAACAACTTTCCACATGTATGTCATACTGCTTATTCACCTGAGCACCTGTAGGTATACATGCCTTTGTACATTGGTTCAAGAATGTTACTTTGTTATTTTACCCCTGTTAGGTTCTTGTTCCCTTGACCTCCACTGCCAGATCTTCTTTCCTTCCAGAGAAAACTAAAAGATGATTATCTAAGGAAGGGTGCAAGCATGCACTCATTTCCCAAAGAGCTGCAGGTTATCAGGTCCACACCCACGTTAATAATCTTTCATTTTGATTGCTAATGGTTAAAGGAGTTTTTTATCAGCCACACCAAATGATGTCTTTACAAAGATTGTAGCTCAGTGAAAAAAAATCCTCAACACCACAGACTACCTTCAAAGTTCATGGATATTTGTGAGTTGGACAGTTAAAATGTTCTCTGCTTTTTTTTTCTTTTTTTCACAGCCCTTGTTGGAACTTTGAAAGCAGCTAAGAAAAAGAAGATTGTGACCTATGCAGGTGAATTACTTCTCCAAGGTGTACATGACAATGTGGAAATTATATTGCTGGTGGATGAGGAATAGCTCACTTAAATCACTAATAATAGTTACAATTTTATTGCAAAATACTGGTTATTGATGTATTCATGAATTGAAAGCTTCTGAAATAAGTTTTGTAACTTATCCTTTTGTAAAAATGAATTGGGTATCACATTTCTCTTTATAATAGTCTACTGATGACTCTGTTGTAGAGATGTGTACTTTACAATTCACTATGATTATTTTTGTTATAAAAATGAAATAAACTCATTGAGGTAGTATGGAGTAGTGTTATTTTTATCTTAATTTTGGTTACAAAATTCCCTCACCTAGAACTTTCAGCAAACTCTAACATAAACGTAGCTGCATTTTCTGCCTTTAAAAGCACACACAACCCACAATTCCTCTATTCACTCCGACAAAGGGCTAATGCTCGAAAAGTCAGCTTTTGTAATCATTACGGTGGCCAATTTACCATTTCAACTTAGTTGATATATCCAAATTATCTAACATAAACCATTGTCTTGGTTTTAAGCTGTTGCTTTTTTCCTTTAAGACAACTGCCTGTTAAGTGCTGATCAATTTTAAGCTTCGATAATCTCCCTTTCTCCAGGCAACCCATAAGTATTTGACTGTTGTCTGTGCCTCAGGGAGGGGGGGGGGGTGGAATTTGAACCCTAACTTGCTGGAGATTAGAAATTTGAAAGTTAAATCTTCAAATTGATAATGCAATACTGAGACTGACCACCAAATTTAAATCAATGACATAATTTATAAGAATTAAAGTAACCCATCAAATATGTTATGCTGAAAACTTTAGAAGGAGCAGAGAGTAAATATCCAACAATGAATGAATGAAATTGTCACAGTGAAGAACAAAAATGGGACAAAAAATGTGCAGTGTCTATTAATAATTTATTTTGAATGGCATTTGCATGCACCTTTCTCTTACTGGTTACAAGTTTATTATCAACAACTTTTTTGAAAATATTTAGAACAAATTACAAAGTGAATTGTTCTCAGTGACATCAATTTCCTAGCACCCTTCAAGTACAACCTTCCTTCTGGTTTTAAATTGTACTGTCATAAGCAAAATGTATTTTGACATTTAAGCCTGTGGTTAGATGCCATGTAAAAGAAAGTCATCAAATGCCTCACTGTACAAATGAGCTGAACACAACACTTCATATTATGTATGGCGTATCACGGCTGGTGTGAAAATTATATAAAATACTTCAGATCTACTTTCTGTCCAAGGTGCAAAACATTCTGTAGCAGATTTTGGCTCATAGGTAAACACTGTCATGGCAAGGCAAACTCTGACAAACCTTCAATGTAGGTCAAGTTGAAGCTCTCATAAAATAGAAATTCACATGAAGAGTGGATTTGCTTCTTAGGTGCTCAATCACAAGAAAGTGAAACCACTGAGTTTAACTGAGTGAGTTCAGAAGTGGCACTAAAAAGGCATCCTTAGAAGACTTGCTTGCTAAAGACAGAGTCCATTGAGAGGGTTTGGACTACTTTTGTTGTGAAAGGGGCATGTAATGATATTTTTTTCGACAGTATATTCTTTAGTCATACACCAATGATCTGCTTAATTTTAAATTAATTAAACCAAAATTATACTGATGTAAATTCTGATACAAAATATTGTAGTGTTGCTTGTAGTTTCTGGCTCATTCATGTAACGAGGCACCTACGATGATCATGTCACCCTTAAGTCAGTAGCCCAACCTGGTGGCTTACTGTCATAAGTAAAATATTCTTCTGCACTGCAGCTTGCTTCTGACGCCTCTTGGGAGTCACTCTCTCTACTTGGCTGTTGGATTAGTTTGGTGTCAGTGGTGTCACTGTAAGGGTTTTCAAGAAGCTTTAGAACTCTTTGGACCTGAAAGTAAATAAAATAGAGACAATACTGTTTAAGAAAAATTTTTTCTACTCAATTATTTCTATTACCTAATGACCAATCGACCCTTTTTCAGCCTAAAATCACTGCACTTTCTTAAGTGCACCTAAACCCCCCAATTTTTTTTTTCGCGTAACGAAATAAGCAAATTTCACACGTTGCTACATCCTTCTACAACACACTTAAACGGCATATTTTCGGACAATATCGACTACAATCTTCCTAAACGTGAAAATGTGTGAAATGCAGACTTTCGTGTTCTCAATTTGACATCACATTACCTGCTAGAGCCACTCCTCTTTAAACTCGGTCATGGGGCAAGATGGTTGCCGATTTTCCGTATTTTGACTGGGCACAGAAAATTAAAGATTTGAGGAAATAAAAAAATTGTTGCACGGAAATACTCCAAAAAATACGCTTATTTCATTAAGCGAAAAAAATTTTTGGGTTTAGGTGCACTTTAAGTTAAGGTTAAGTTTAGGTTTAATTTATTCACCACAGGAATGGCAGGAGAAAGGAACAGAACTTTCCTTCCAATTGACACCTAACCCCTTTATTACCCACCCATCCCACCCCGGGGAGGAAATCCATCACACAGTAATCTCGTGTGTGGGAAATTAATGTCTCCTACCCCAACCCTGCAGGAGACGGGACCTCCATTTATCGTCCCTAGCTGAGAAGACTAGAAAGTCTAACCATTTGCAGATGTTATTACAAAGGCAGCACTTTCTGCATACTGTTCTCTTTTCATTTCCTTAGCTGCTGACAAGGAGACTTGGTTAAACAATCATGAGCTTCTGTAGTTGGTGATCATTTCCTTTATTCTAACTTGTTAACTTAATGTGTGATTCAGGAATGATATTGTAAGGAGAAATTAGATGCTAATCATTCTTAAGGATCAAAGGGTCAAGATGTGCTACCAAGGAACTACTTCGTGACTTGCAGTAGCTTAAGTTTACCTCTGAAAAGTCTCCCTCCTCTGCTGCAGAAATGGCATTTTGAGCAATATAATTCCTGAGGATAAATCTGAAAGATAAATATGAACTATAGGAAAGCTGGCCTGAAAAGAAATAATAATAACAACAAAAAAAAAAGCAGGGAGTAGGAGCAAGTGCAAATAAGGGGAGGGATGGTATGTGGGAGGGGAAAAGAAATGGGGTAAATGCATTGTCAAGTGGAAAGTGGAAAAGAAATGAAGACATTTGTGGATGATATGAGCAATAAAGAGCTAGAGATGGATTAGGAGACAAGGTAGCCAGGTATGGTGAGAAGAAGAGTATAAAATATGCTGATGTGATTTAAAAAGTGGAAAACATATGCAACTCAAAGTAGAAGCCATTAACAGTAGGAAAGCAATCTTTATATCATGCTGTTCATTTATAAGAACAACTCTTTCTTTTCCACTGATCATAAAACTACAGCTGAATAACTTAATATTTGATAGCCCTCTTGTGATGAAAGAAAGTCCAGATTTACCTTGGATTATTGGATTTCATTGCTTCAATTCGCTCCTTGTTTGCCTTAAAAAAGAAAAAAACACACATACACAAACCAATAGAAAGTTAAAAGAATCATGAGCTGATTTTGATAACTTGTGGGCTTAAAAAAACATACCAACAAATAAATTACAAGAATCAGCTGATGAATTGATAACTTGTGGTTGACAAAAAGGAACCTTACATTTTCAAGAAAGTTACACATCAAATCAATTTGATAATTGTGATAAAATATAAATAAAAACTTTTATTTAACCAGCAGAAAAATTCTTGCTATCAATTCTAGAGGTTAGACCAGATAACTAAAAGTGGGATGTATTTTGCACAAAACAATCAATCTTAAGTTCATCAATCATCTATTTTTTGTAATTAAAAGTAATTTACAATTTAAATATTTCATACTTTCTCATGATCTGGTTCATTTTCAAAATCTGCATTAAGGCGCAGCCTGAAAACAAATTAAAAATAACCAGTTATGATAAGAAGACGGAGGGGGGGAGGGGAGGAAAGGAAGGGGACAGGGTGGAGAAGGAAGGGGTGGGTGGATAGGGAGGGGGGTTAAGAGAGGGGGTGAGGTAGAGAAGAAGGGGGATAGAGAGAGGGGGTGGACTAGAGAGGGAGAAGGGAGAGAGAGAGAGAGAGCGGGTGGGGTGGAGAGAGAAGGGGATGGAGAGGGAGGGAGATGGAGGGACATGGGGTGGAGAGGGAGAGGGCAGGGTGGAGTGGGAGGGAGTAGGATGACATCTAGGGACATGAAATGTGCTTGTAGCTTTTAAAATTTTTAAATAATGATAGCCATTCAACTTCAGAATTTTCCTTATGGATCTTTGATCACATTCTTACTGACAACCATTCCAATTTTCCAATTTCCCAAAGTTGTATCTGTCAGTAATAAATTCACTCCAAAGCCTTGCTCTGATTGATTTATTACTTTTTGATACGTACAAGAATACTGAACTTACAAAATAACATTTTATTCTGTACCTGTATTGTTCAATCCAATCTTTCCACAGTTGCCTGTCTTTGCTTCTTTTTTCCTCAGGTTTTAACTCCTGAAATAACAAATAGGCAAAGAAATAATTTAGCAAAAGCACATAAAACTATAACGGATTAAAATAAGATGAAAATTTGACTCCCAAAAATTAAAATACTGTAGTGAGTGAGGTATCTTACATTCATCTGCTGAACCTTCTCTCTCCTGTCCAGCTCCTTTTGAATTAAAGATGCTCCGTTTCCTAATTGCTGCAGGAGACTAGGACTAGTCTGAAGAAGCATCATCAACATCTGAAATTCCCTAATTTACAAAAATAATAATTCGTTTTTAAAAGTCCCCTCTCCAAGTGGGCTAAATCTGTATCTAAGTGGTTCATTAAAAATGAAATGATAAAAAAAACCCTCCATTCTGAGGGAAATATATTGACAGAGGTAAAAGTATATCAGAGAGAGCACAAAACTTTCAAATCAGTTACAACCCTGGTAGCTCAAATTTGAGGGAAATAATCATAAAACCAATGGCCTGTAGAACAAAAAGGTCTAAGCATACCTTGCTCCAAGGAATGGCTTTGAAGTTTTCTTCAAGTCATCTACAGTTTGACATTGGGACAATAAGTACTCCAGAACATTTTCATCACTAAAAGAATTAATAATGATCATTTTCAGGTTACAGTCAACCCAAGCTAGTATGGGTGGATTGCGAGCCAAAATGAAAAAAGAAAACATATTATGAGTGTTTTGAATATTAAATGTTTCTTATTTGAACAAGAGCTACAAACTAAAGCATACAATTACTAGCTAATAGCATCCATATCACTTAATATTTAAAAAGAGATATTGAGAATCTCCTACCTGTCATCACCTACAGCGCTACTTTCCAAAGAAATTCTATGGAGGCATCTAAAACAATTTGTAAAATCAGCACCTGGAGAGAGGAAAAGAATAGATTTTAAAACAATTTCAAATTTTGTTTCACAGATTAACCCTCTCAAACAAAGTGATTTTCTGTGTTAGAAATAAACTCAAAATGGTTTTTGACCTGTCTTGTGCATGGTTTCCAAAAGACTTTTTACCAGGTCCCTGGGAAGCAATTTAAATTCACAAATTGATCAAAAACTATGAACTATTACTAATACCATTAAATGCAGTGATTATCAAGATAAGTGTATTCTGACTAGTCAACCATTACATTATAATCATCCTCTACCAGATTATTTAACATTGATGCAATCTTTAGAAGCAATTGGCCAGTTTTTAGGTAACATTTTATACATTCAATAAGATGGATTTGTAACGATGCTGTGATGTCATAGGCCCTTCGGGCATACACAGTAGAATGAAAGGGTATCCCGGATGTCGTTGTTGTTGTATTACACCTAGTAATGGCGGAGTTTATGAGACTTATTAAAAACCGTTGTGTTGCCATCTTTCTTGTACCCATTTGGACTACGCCACAGGATTGACATGCAATAACTTTTAACTAAGAATAACAGTACTGTTATGAGAATTTTTAATTAATAATTACATTCACTTACTCATCCTCTGGTAGATCCTTCTTTAATAAGCCAAGCTAAAATGAAAAATATAACAAGCAAATTTTGTTTAAGACACATGTTACCTGAGATGTTCAGTCCACATCTTCCACTTAAAGCCTTGTAAATATAGAAACTGTTTTGAATTGAATCATCACTTAAAAATGCTTTTAACTGACTCGTGTATTCTGAACCTGCCTTTAGTCTCATTTTACCCATGTACGTTTGCTGGTACTCGACATCATAACTGAAAAAGAATTCAATAAACAATATAAGTGTCTGTTTTTTTTCACTTAATGGGAAAATTTTAAATCACATAATGAAGTAAAATAACAGTTTTTCACTAATTTCTATGCTCTATACTTACATCTCTTCCACAGCAGCCTTTGACCTTTCCAAAGGAAGTACATCTTTAATAGCCTCTCCTAGCTTCAACAAATTCCATTTGCAGATCTCAGGTTGAGCCTCGTATCGGTACCTGCCTTGGTCATCTATTGAGAAAGTTTGATTATAAATCCTGACTATTCAGTCAGCTTTCTATCCTTCTGTGGTACTAGCACTAGCACTTCCTACTTTTTAGGAGAGTCTGATGCACATGTAAAAAAATTTTACTTGTGCGCCAAACCCAGGGACTGCTTGTGGTCTACTATCACTCCCACACTAAATCTTAATGCTAAATATATAATCATACTAAGTTCACAAAGCAATAGTACTGTTACAGAGGCCTGGAGATAAGAGAGGAGAAAAAATCAGACAAGGAAAGTCTGATTATATCAAAATGTACAAGACATAAAAACAGCCCCAAGTTTTGTTCAGGCCTTATTTTCATTACTACTTGAGAAATTTTCATTGCTGCAAGGATCACTTTGAATTCATATAAATCAAAATGTGTCTAAACTAAAGGAAGATGTTAATATCAGTTTGTTGTGACAAGCATGGGGCAAAGGAAAAAGTTTACATCCCCTATCAGGAATCAAAACTCCAACCTTCAGATATCAAGGTCCCCTGTTCTACCACACAACTACAAATAACTTGCTGGTGAGCCCAGAAATTTATGGGATTAGACTAAGTGTGTGACTGTCAGAGAACTACAATAAAGGGATTATAATACATGGGTGGCATATAATTACTTATCAAGGTTACAAATACACATTAGAGTTACTGTAATACCTGATGCATTGCAGACATGCTCAGGATCATAATGATCCATAAATCCAAAGGGACCATAATCAATTGTCAAGCCAAGAACACTCATATTATCTGTGTTAAGCACCCTGGGTCAAGAAAATGTTAAGATTTTTTTCAGATTGAAAAAAAGATAAACATGAAAAGTGAACTTCCAGACTTGGTGTTAAAATAAAAATCACCCTTACCCATGACAAAACCCTACACACTGCCAAAGGGCCACAAGTCTTGCAGTAAGCCTAACAACTTCTTTAAAGAAAGCTAAGTATGCCTCCTCCTTATCACCTGTGACAACCTGTGGAAAAAAAAAAACCACGACATAAATAATTGGAGTCAGATTTAAGCATATAGTCTCTTTGCTAGGCTCATCCTGGGTGGTGAGTGATTTCTACAAGTTAACAACTATTTACCCATAAACTCCCATGACCAGATTGTTTACTCTTGTCTCATAGCTGCTACATATTTATTTCCTTAAAAATTAATTACAAGAATTTAGTGTAGGTCAAGATAACAACCTCTACCTGATGAGTTTAAATATTCTCATTACATGTTTGCTGGATAATGTATAGATATTAAAGGGAGAAGTTACATGTTGATCACCCACCATAACAAATCAAAATGACTGTACCTGTGGAAAAAATGTTTGAACTGTATAATCAAGAAGCTGAATGAGAATATCTGTACGTCCCTCACTTGGGCCTTTGCGTCCAGTCATAGGGTCTGTTGGTTTAAATATCTCAAACGAACCAAACCTTCCAATCAAATGAAATTAAAATAAGATAAGCATGTACCCCAAGACAACCAAGATTGTCTGAACTCTGCAAAAATACATCCACATTACCTAATGAATGTTGGGGCAATCCTTAAAATAATGGTACACCTTTCCCTGATAGGGTTTCCATCGTAAAATATGTCTCTGGTTATTCTTGTATCTGAAGTCACACAGCTACCAGCTGCAAATAAAGAGACTAGTGTCAATTCTATAGGGGAATCCTTGTTTACAATATTTGCCTCATTAGCATAAGCAATTCAGTTTCTGATGGAGCTAAAACTAAATCAGTTCTGAATATCGAAAGGTCAAAGTACGATTAACTCGGCCAATGAATACAAGCCTAATGCATTGAATACTTTTTGTGCAACACGGGTTTAAAAACTCAAAATTTTACAGAGAATGTATGAGCTCATTAGCGCTTTTGCCACCCAGAAATTTTGCAGTTTTTGATGGACTATTTCTCCTTGAATATTACACCCAAAGAGCTAAAAACTTCACCATGTACTAAGGTTTTCTAGCTCTTTAGCTGCCTGAAGTCAATTTGTATCTAACATGCTTCCTTCTTTACGCAAAGCCGTATGCAAATGAGCAAAAATGTAAACAATGACGTCAGCATGAATCCGCCTATAGATTAGATAAACAAAGACTTAACTTAAAACAATTTACTCTTCTCCTTTCTAAATTTCAAAACAAAATAATGAGAAGAAAAAAAAATTGTTCAAAAAAATGTGAAGACTCTTTAAATTACCTCTTGTAGTTGGAATCCCTAAAAAGTGCATTGCCTACATAAATATGAAAGAAACTTTTAGTATTAACCTAATCAAAATGATTAATATAAATGTTGTGGTAATACTAATTTCAAACGTCTCCTGCATCTATTAATTAGTTAATTTGGTTAGGCAGGGGACGTTAAAGAACCCACTCACGAGATTACTGTGATGTGGTCTGGCCTGTTTACTGGGAATTGGGGGGAGGGGGCATTTTCAAATAAGTTTCCTTTGATTGTTTGTAAACTGCTGATGCAGTCAGGCCAAAGTCCCCCAAAAAGTGTTGTGATGTGCATTTGATCATATCCACATGTTGATTTGCACAATATAAATATTAAATTATTATGTTTATTTATAAACATAATTTTGTCATGTGTTAGAGTGTTTATACCACCAACTGCATGTCTCAACTATGGTCAATAATTAAATAATCAATCAAGACTATTAAATTCAAAACAATTATAATGACTCGTTTAACTTTAGTTAGTAATAACAGTATTGTTCATTATCACCGTACTACTATTAATACATTTTCTCAAAAATCAGGTCTGTTCTTGCATGACAAACGGCAAGAAAACTCTTCTAATTACGGATCAAACATATTATTTAATAGTTCATTATTCAAATGTCATCACCTCACTGCAAAGAAATTCTCGTATGCTGGACCGCAGCACTTTTCTTCCATCTGCCTGTCTAGAATAAGGTGTGAGACCTGCACCCTTAAACTGCATCTCCCACCTCTCTCCTCTTTCATTCACCACCTCACCAAGATACCTGAAATACATAACAAATAAATAAATGAATGAATGCACAAACAAATAAATGAATCAATTAATAATCTAACATAACATAACATCAACTTTATTTCAACACAATACGTGTTTAAAGCTTTGCGCTTATGGGGTCATGCATTTAAACTAGTCCTAAAACTAATATCTATTACTAACTTACATACAAAATAAAAGTAAGATTACTTATAGGTAGTTAATAATTATAAAAATTTGTACAATTTTATGTGATATAATCTGCATAAGATATCATTAAAAATAAAAATAGTCTTGATCACAAAAATTAACTTTGAGGCAGATGTTACCTTAAAATGAAAATCTTTAAATTCAACAATAAAGAAAGAAATGGAAAAAAGGACCTACAGACAGACACTCATGGCTTAACAACGTTGCAGGAACATATCAATAAAACATTAAATCTTGAGTAACATAATGATTATGAAGTTTTGTGAAAATCTCTCAAATGTTAATTTGGCTGGATTTCTCTCCTCATTATCATTCCCATGGATTTACAGCTACACTGTGGTACCAAATTCTCTTGCAGAGAAAAATATAAATCATGTCACACACACAAGATACATTTGCTACTTTCACTTGTCTGTAGGATATGTCAAGAGCAACCTCTATACGCAGTAAAAATGTAAGGAGAGGCAAAATGATTACAGGGCCCTGTCATTGTGAATTGTCGCCAAGTACATGTTTCTGCCATCCTCTGAGTTTGCATCTGAATTTTTAAGGGGGTTGTGAAAGTTTTATACTGAACTAATCAGAGAGGATGTTAGAGGAATTAAACCAATGCAATCCAAGATTACACACTAGATGTTATAGAAAATTTTATCACAGATAGAGGTTAAAAAAATTGTGTGTCTCACAATTTAGAATCACTGATAATCAATAAAGACATTCTGTTGGTGTAATAATAAAAAAAATCAAAAATTATTATTAGGGGGGTTGAATAATGTAAGTTTACATCTGTAATATATATTTGTATGTTTTTATTGGTGCATCTTGGTACCCTTGTATTGGGTAATTAGATTATAAGCCCTGTTAATGCTAAAGATGTTCCCTCACTATCTCATAATATAATCAAGTCATGGCCTTCATATATCAACCCAAGGTTAATCTGTCTTTAATTTCTGGAAATGTGAAAGAATTTCTTCTTTTCTCTACAAAGCTTGAGATGTATTTAAGCATCAAGAAAGCGGTTAGGACGCAGAAAATAAAATTTAATTCTCATCTCTAGGAAAGGTTGTCTTGTGCGGATATATTTCTTCATGCCGGAGACAAAAAAACCACATGAGGAAACACAACAGGTACAGAGTACCTAATTAAAGAGTGTCACAATACCGATAATTAACGGATCATCTAAATCTAACAACGTAAGACAATTCTGTTTCCCCCCCCCCCCCCCCCCTGCCCCCGGCATCTTACATGTACCCCTGGAAAAAACTTCATCACATAATTTCCAATTACATTATGGGCAGTATACCTGTGGTCATATTATTCTGATTATTGTTATAACTTACATAGTCGCCCCATCTCCCAGCTGACCAGAAAAATATCCGAATTGATGACCGCAATAGCAATGAGCTGATGGTTCCGCGCCAGGTAATATCTTATTTCCACCAAAATATTCTGCAAAGTCATCTCGCCGCAACTGATCCTTTGATAAATCCAACAGAGACATTGCACTGCTAGAATACGCCACCGTTGAAGGATTTTCCACTGGAGTTGGCTCAACACGAGAGAAGCATGCTCCCTGAACCTGTCTCACGTAATTTTTAAGCTCTTTGTCGATTGGTAAAGACCTCAGCGCCAAGTTATCCATATGTAGAGTTTCCAAAGTTGCCATTTTGGGACCAAATTTCAGTGATTCCTCAGAGCTTGTGCACATAAAATGCTTCAAATACGAGTTCAAGGAAAAGCAATAGGTTTTTCCTCGATGAACATAATTATAGCAATTGTTAAAAGCACAAGACAACAACAATTTTCGTGGTAAAATGTAGTAACTCATGAACCAGATACAGTTTGTTTCGTTAAAATGGCAAATGGGTCTGTCTGGTCGGAAGTAATCGGAAGAATGCGTTATTTTTCCGATTATCATCGGTAATTGCCGAAACAAATGAGAGGGGTTGGTAACAAGGATTGAGAGCGTGACTTCAGTAAGTCCGCATGCTGCAGAAAACTAGGTTGTTCGTGTTGAGTTGCTCAGTGCATATACCGTAAGAAAATGGGAGAAGTCAAGTAAGAATATAGCTTTACTAACTATTTTTGTTTTAGTAGGTGAAAACGTTAAAAAATTTTTGATTCTGATGCTTCAGGACACTTTCTCCTTCGACGAAATGGGCGCAGCGTAAAGACAAAATCTTCCTAACGATCGAACTAGCCGATTGTCAAAACCCAGACATAGTCCTCAAATCCAATACTTTACAATTCAGGTAAGGCGTTAGCTTCTCACAGTTATATCTGTTTGTGGTTTAAATTGTTCGTCAAGTATTCGACAGATCGTAATATTTCCTCCCGGCTGAAGCAAAACTTATTGTAAATTCTCCATCTCAAAATTAGCGCAATTTATGAAGATGCATTTTGTGATCTTGACGTGTGAACTTGGCAAATCGCTTCAAACTAGAATTTTCGTATTTTTGCACATTAGTGGTACAATAATCTAACTCTTTTGATCCTGCAACCACAGTTCCAAGGGAGGAAACGATCAAAAGACATATACATTGAATCTAGAATTCTACGGCGAGGTTGACCCGGAGGTAAGAGAAGATTATACATGTAGTTGTTACTCCAATATAATAAAGGCATGTCACTTCACTGTTTCCAAGAATTTGGGCGTGATGGACACATGAGGTAAACTCCAAAGTGTGCCTCTGGCTTGAAATTTTGTGAGCTAGGGTCCTACACAACGGATTCAAAGCGTTATTAGGTTTCTTACCCTTTCTATGACTGTAAGTGATACATATTTCCTGGAACAGTTTTCCTGCGTAAATACCCCAAGGATATTTTTATGTCCAAAGGAGGATTTTCGGGTTATATCTGACATTAATTTGGGTAAAAATGTTTTGAATTGATGGAAAGTAGCTTTTCATTATTGTGACTTCTATTTCAGAAATCAAAACAGCATATAACTGCAAGGGAACTCTTTTTTTCTCTCGCTAAAAAAGAGGAAGGTCCCTATTGGCCAAAACTTCTCAAAGATGAAAAGAAGGTAAGTTTCAAATAGTTCAGTTAAGGATAACAAATATATGAAAATTTGGTAAGAGCAATAGAATTACATTTGCCTGTGAGAATTGGCCTGTTTTCCCCCGCTGAACATTATGTTAACTTGATGTTCACCGTCATCCATTACTAAATCTTATAGCACTTTTCCAGCATGAAATCAGAACTGATGGCTCAGGAAGCAGTTTTTAATTTCTGTATTCTGGATGATCTTGCAGCCAAGTTTTCTTCATACTGATTTTAACAAATGGAGAGATGAAGATGACTCAGAGGAAGAAGATAGAGGAATGGATGATGATTTCGAAGCTGTAAGTTACAAGGGAATCAGACCAAACATACATCTGCAAATTCTTTTGAGCTTGGATATGTCCATCATTACCATTATAAAAAAATCTAATCCTTGTGGTTTGGCTGCACACTAAGGATTTTGTTTATGATCTCGGCTGGTACGAAGTAGATCACTAATTAACAAATAGATTCCATGTTGTTGTGTGTCTGTTCAGCAACAGATTACAGACATACCTGCCAACTCTCCCAGTTTTTTATTTTTTTTGCAGGAGTCTCCAAGTTTTTCATCAAATCTCCCAGCCTCCCAGTTAGAGCACCAAATATCCTGGGAAATACCTACCTTTACTTTTCTCAATTTTTTTTCAATAATTTAGTTGTTTTAGAGATGCCCAAAAGGATTTAGTACTCTTATTTGAGCTGTTCTTGATCAGAAAAAGTAAAAACAGAGCAATCAAATTGATATACATATAATGAGTATCGTAATTGATCAGAAATCAACCAATCAAATTGCACAATACATGATAGAAATTTGGCACGGTTCAGGTTGCCGCCTGTGGTTTACATTGGACAAACTGAGGATGGCCAGCATGGATTTTGGTTCCCTGCAAAAAGAATTCTTAGGCACCCTTCCCTTGGGTTTCAAAGGAATGACATTATTACAATTATTATGCAAAAATTTCTAGACATCTCCAGATTTTTGTACCCTGGGGGTTGGCAGGTATGTACAGATGACATCAAAATGCGGTAAGAACCATAAAGTGACATGAGGCAGAGCCTAGTGTGTTGCCAAACAGATCTTCTCACCACATTTAGATGTCATCTGTGATTTTCTACTTCTGTACAGACCCATGGCAAAATAAAGTCTTTTGTTTTACATGATAGAAATGCAAAATGCTGTTAATGGTGAAGTCATCTATGCATCTTTCTTCCAATAGATCATATTCAAGAACCAGTCAAAATGCATGCACAATTCAACTTATAATATAATGAAGGGTACATAATATCATTATGTTTGCAAATTCAAAGAGTCGATATTTATGTTTGGTTCAATTCGCAGATGATGAGCAAGATGGGTGGACCTGGTGCGGGAGCAGAGGTAAAGTTAGAATGATTTAGAATGTTTTTCTTTTATTATTGTAATAAAGGGGAGTGGTCAAGTTGAAATGTTTTGGCACCCATTCAAAGAGTACAGTGAATCAAACTAAAAGACTTCAAGACTATTTTAAAGCTATACACTATGATGTGCTGTATGGGACAATATTATTGGCAAATAAATAAAGTGCAAAAGTTAAATATATATGCTATGGGTCAAATAAATATGATATGAATAGAATATATATGGCATGGACCAAATACACATGGTTCATACAGACACATATTTTTATCACGGGTTTCCATATTCTTTTCCAAAAAATAAATGTTGGCTGTGAATGTTTGTATCAACTTTTATTCTTTGCATATAATTATAGAGATAATTTACGATATAAATATGGGGCAAATGTGTGAAAAATATATATGGTTATTGTGCCTATTGTCAATTTGGTCAGCGGAAGATTGATAAAAAATAACATGGCAGCCCGTGACAGGATTGATGATTTAGAACAATTTTTCAAGAGCTCTATTCCATCCCTTTTTTGTCAAGCTCGTAGAAATCTTCACTCTGAAAACATCAACGTCTTTCCCACTTTCCAAAATAACTCCACTGGCCAAAGCGATAATGGGCACAATAGCCATATATATTTTTCGTACTTTTGTCCTATGGCCGATATATATATATATATATATAGATTCACAGTCGAAATGAGTTTGCTTGACAGAATACTTATACAGAAATCAGCACATGTGATCATGTCATATATGTATTTATTCAGTACCATATGTTGACTTGGTCCATGCCATATATATGTTGCACATATATTCTATTTATATATTTATTTGATCCATCCCATATATACTTAACTTTTGCATTTTATTTTTCGGGCACACAATATTGTCCCATGCAGCACCTAATAATACACTGCTTAAATGCTCATATGTTTCATATGTTTGTTGTTGTTCGAATACACTGCTTCATACTCATTTAATTATTTACACAGGTTGATGTTTTTTTTGTCTTTTAGAGCTTTGATCCAGGAGATGCAGATGTGTCAGAAGACAGTGATGATGAAGGTGAGATTGTTGTCCCTTCTTCGTAGCATTTTCACATGGCATTATCTGTTGCTAAGAAGAAATTCCTTAACTTTTCACCCTCAAGGTGGGAGATGCAATGGCCCATCTAATGGTTGGTTTACCAAACTCTGGGTCAAGAATTCTAGGTCATTGTGTTGTGTTATTGGACAAAAGACTTTACTTTCATCATACCTCTCTCCACCAGAGGTCTAAATGGGTACTGGCAAATTGTGAGGGGAGGCCTGATGGAATATAAGGAGGGAAGAGGGGGATACCCTTGGGATGGATTGCCATCCATCCAGGGCAGTGCTAATACCCCTGGTCACCTCAAGCTACTGAAAATAGGATAACCTCTAGCTGGTTGGTCCAGTCAGCTTGGGTACAAACCTAACCTTTCACTCCCATAAGCTACCAAGAAGAAATTTATCCTTGCAGTAAACGTAGATTGTTAAGTAAAAGGTGATGTGGGTACTAAAAAAAAAAAAGGCAAGGGAAGAGAGTGATGACTCAAGAGTGGTTCAACTGTATATGCACAAAGAAGTGGTTATGAGGAACTTATCCTAATGCTGACCCTTTTATATTTCAGACCTACCAGACTTGGAGAGCTGAGAACAATTTAGTTTGACTGTATAGAGAATTTAAATAGTTCCTGTGGTGCTAACCTTTTCCACTTGTAGTGGCATGTTCTCGTTTTATGCTGGTGTGATTTTGCTCCTCAGTAAGACATGTGTCCACTGCTTTTACCAGTTGTTAAAAATGCAGTCCATGTCATAAATAAATGTGTTGCTTGTTATTAAAGAGTAGTGCATTTGATGGAGTGAGTCTCTTGGTTGTAACTTATTAACCTCTATCCTCCTAAACTATTCACAGTGTTACCCCATTTTGTTATATTCATCACCTGGCATTTGGCATGATAATCCATAAATTTTTTTTGCTTGAAAGCAATTGGTCTGAATGTGTCATGTGACTGAATATGCTCTAGCTAAAACTGGGGAATATCCAATGTTAGTATATACCATACAATAGTACTTTGATGTGTGCTGATTGGCTAATTCAGAAGCGAGTGGCAAGGACTATTCACCTCCAAGCAACCAAAGAGACAAAATCGCATGTCAAAAGTTATATTCCTGAATATGAAAGCAATCTCTGCAGTAATGAACACTACTTAAGCAGTACTGCAATGTGCAACATTTTAAAGAACCAGCCACACAAAGAATTGTTTCTCTAACTTGTTTTGATACATGTCAGGACAGCAAGGAATTCCATGTACATGTAGTTATTGATGTCTGAGGAGACATTATGAAATAACTGAGATACTTCAAGTGTCCTGATTGGTCATAATCCTTTCCTTTATTGCACCAGTACTGGTACATCCTTTGCAAATTGTAATTTGAAAAATTTGCACATCAATTTGCCTCTGGCTCATGATTGACAAATGTTCTCATGTTCTCCCAACATCCTGGGTGGGTTATTACAACAATAAACCTATAATGTGGTCAACAGCTTATAAGAATTGTTTGACATTTCTCTATGCAGATTAAAATTGATTAACCCTTCCACTTTCTTATGGCCTGTGTTTGGAAAATCTGTGTCTATTCATATGACATTTGCAGTTTTTTAAATTAATCATTGCCATCCAAGCAATTGCAACTTCATACTTTGTCATTTGTAACAAGAAAAACCTAGTGATACTGTATTTGACAGCAGCGCCACATTGCTTTCATCCTCCTTTCTTTGACATTTTTAAAGTGATGAGATAAAGGAGATGCTGTTGCTCAGGGTCGAGGTATGCCCATAGTTCTTTCTCCAGCTCTTTAAGAGCATCTACATCATGTGACTGACATACCATCACTACCGACTGAAGCAAAAGGAGAAGATCTTTATTCATGTAAACCACAGGGTTTTCAGTAGAATCTAATTCATCCAAATACTTCTCAAGTATCTGAGCATGCTGAGGAGGAATTTGCTGTGGTGTTGGTTGAAGTAGCATTAGCAGAAGAATGCGTCCAATCTCGCAGTGGGCTAAAATCTCTTGGTATGGTCCTTTTAACTTTCCCTGTTGGCTCATACTTCCTCTTTCTTCTGCATGGTAAGCCATTTCAGTCAATACAGACAAAGCACCATCAAAATCACCTGATTTGTGCAAATAATGAAAATGAATTAAGATTCATGCTAACTTTTCAAAGTAGTAACTTGTGTAGCCGATGGTAAATTTTTTACTGCATACTTAGATTTTCTTTTTTTTTTTTTTCTTTCACGAAATGAGGGCAACTGTTAACCTTTTTTCTGATAACCATTTTCAGTAATATATTAACAAATTATTGAACAAGCATATGTTCCCACATGCTCTACCTGGTTCTTTGGGTCATAGGCTTTGGGGAAAAAACATGTTATTGTCCCACAAGATATCCAATCCCCCTCACTGTAATTTTAAAACTTACCTGTATCAATTTTACATGAGGCTACCAAAGTCATTGACTGCAGGGCATCAATGGGATTCTGATGTTGTAACTCAGCGGCATGTTGATAATGGACCATAGCTTCATGGGGCCGGTTCATATGTCTCAAGGCGTCCCCTATTTCTAAGCACAAACAAGCCCCTAACGCCGAGTTACCCTGGGCACAGTGAGTTTTAATGGCCTGGTTGAAGAGATGTATGGCTTCAGTCAAGTGTTCCTCGAACGCCGGACATCTTAACTCCACGGAATTTTTCTCTGCTTCTAAAAACAACCGTGCAGCTTCAGTTAGCGCCTCAACTTCTCCCGTTGCATTAGACAGCGTATTTTCACACCTCGCCTTTGCAAGACTACAGAAACCAGCGTATTGTGGACAATCTTGTCGTTTCAACTCTTTGGCAAGGGCACCAAACTGACCACTTGCCTCAGAAACATTAGGTTTTTTCAGAAAACGTCTCTTTAGTTTCGCAGTAATCGCACGGTATTGTCCTATAACGTCAAATTCGCGATCCATTTCTAACTTGTTTCAAATCTCTCTCACTCTCTTGATTTTAATTTTCCCTTAGGGCCTTGCGTGAAAGTTATGGTTGTATACTTGGCCCCAGTTCTCGCGTCCAACATGGCGGAGTCTACCACGCTATCTTATCTTTATGCGTGGTATCCTTTGCTTTCTGCTTAAATTTATAGTAGTGTAGAATTTTTATTCGCATTTTTTCTTTTGAGAAGAAATCACATGGATGAACCAAAGCCACTAACATCGAGAAAAAGAAAACGACACGAGTAAGTGCTTTTAATTCGCTCTACAGCACAGTAAATTGTTACCTTGCGTTGTCCGAAGAAGTATCAGGAGAATATAATTTGGGGCAAAGAATGGAATAATAGTAATTGTGATATCAATGATACGAAATTAAAAGGATACGCATTACCATACAGTGAGCCAGAGAATAAAGGTATTTTAATCTGGTAACGTTTGTATATTCTAATACAGTTGTTTTCATTTGTCAGTTGGTGGGCCAAACATAGACCAAAGGAAGGAAAAGTTCTGAAGAAATCTGGTACGCGAGGTAAGGCCTTGTTTTCTTTTTCGCATTACCCCTTTTACTTTGTCGTTTTTAGAACCAGCATTATGTTACTGCAGCTTCCACATTGCCATTGAACTTAAGTTATAGAAGAATCAAAACTGGGATTACATCTGTTTACCGTTGATAGCTTTCTTGTGGATCATTATCAAATTTTGTTAAACAATTTTCACATCTGCCTGTAATGCAGGCCTGGGAGATTAAAGGACTTCATCTCTGTAAGGTACAAAGGTGATGTTAACATTGTCATCACCATAGGTCCACAACTTCCTTGCCATATTACACATTGCTGCAATGATCATTGCGGTAATAGCAATTTTATAATGTTTCTCTCCAGTTACCGGTATGTTGTGGTTCACATAAGACAATTCAAGGCTGTGCTCTAAGGAAAATTGAATGGAGCCCAGTGCTCTGAAACTGTGAAATCCAGGGTGCCCAGCATATGATTTGTATGAAAAAACTAAAATTTCTGAGTCGCCCAAGAGCAAAAGTAGGGCACCAGGGGCCACCGGGCACTGCTAGAGCACAGCCTTGCAATTGTGTGAAAATATAACTTTTTCTATTCTCATGAGTATTTTCATCTCTACTTGTTTTTACTCTTAACTTTAATCATAACTTTATCGTTTAGACAAAACAGATAAGCCATCTAAGACCTGTGAGGAAAAGAAACAAACTTCTGAAACATCTGAAGAAGAAAACAAACAAGCTATCAACAAACTTGACAGCAAAGACAGGAACAAAAGATACATACTTTTTATTGGTAGGTGTATTGAAGCTATCATTTAAGTAAGCTACAAGCATGCTATTTATAATCTTTCCATAATGTTATGTGCTGTAATTTTTTATTTTTTGTCAAACAATTTAACAAGCATTTTACACCTCTGAGTGCATAGTACATGTAGTTACATCTTGTGACAATAATTTCAGTGTGAATAAGTTTGTGCAAGTAATAATTTTGCTTTTTGTTGCTGTGAGTATCCTCTCATCAGCTACTAATAGAAAAAGCCATAACATATTAAATTTTAACTCTTTCCTGAAAAATGTATTCATGACTTGGACATGATTAATAATCATATATTTTTTTCATTTCTCAAATATCTCAAAAGGAAACCTACCCTTTTCAGTGAAAGAGGAACAAGTGAGGAATCATTTTAGATGCACAGGTATTTTTATGATACTTATTTGGCTACAGACCCAAATGGAACTCACTGTTTTGTGACAAAGTAGTGATTTTTTTTTTAACTTTTGATGGTATAATTTTTAACTTGATCAGCTGCCTTGTGTAGTGTGAAATATTTTGATTTAAAATGGATAGTTTGATACCAGAAATAAAAAGTTGAGGTATGTCCAAGATTAAAAAAACTCTTAATCCTGTTCAATTAATTGAGATATGCAAATTAACAAATTTTCTATTTTGCCTATGATTAGTAGGAAATTAATTTGAAGAAATTGATGAAAAGCAATTTTCTTCAAAGAGGACTCAGGGTGAAACAATAAAACATTTTCATTACAGTAGACAGAAGCATGTTAGTATTGGTGATAATAAAGGGTTGTTCTGCCTGTTTATCAATAGATAACATTAAAGAATTTTGACTCATGACCAAGAGGACTGGAGAGTCAAAGGGCTGCGGATTTATTGAGTTTGGTGACAAGGCTAGTTACTGGGTGAGCGTGTACAGGAGCATGTACCTACCTATCTTAAAAGTTTACTTAAGCTTCATGACAGGACAGAAAATGCACGCACTGTAAATACCTCCTGTTGTCCCATACAAAGCCTAAGAAAACTTTTCTAAGGCTTAGTGTGGGACAACAAGAGGGTTCTTACAGTGCACGCGTTTTCCGTCCTGTCATGCTAGTGACACTCAGGACAGACTAGGTATGCCAACTTCAATATTGCTCACCCTGTTATCAAACGTAAAACTGAAGGTAGACCATGCCCAAAATAGGATTCTTTTTTTCTTGTTTTTCGCTTAGTACGGATGATTAACGTACTATTAAAATTAAGCTGATTCGATCCGACTTGTTTAAGTTCTACTGTTCTTGCCCATTATAAACCTAAAAATTCTATCTTTCTTTTATTTGTTTATCTACATCTATGCAAAGGAATTATAAATTTAGGAAATAATCGGTTGAAAAAGAAGATAAAACAAATAGGTCTTACGGCTGAGTAATAAACCTTCCAAAGCCATGATGAGTTGCCCGTACTGAGTACTAAGGTACTAACGTACTAAGCAAATTCAGAACAAGCCGTGATGAGTTGTCCGTACCGAGTACTAAGGTACTAACGTACTAACATACCAAGCAAATTCAGAGCAAGCCGTGATGAGTTGTCCGTACCGAGTACTAAGGTACTAACGTACTAACATACTAAGCAAATTCAGAACAAGCCGTGATGAGTTGTCTGTAGCGAGTACTAAGGTACTAACGTACTAAGCAAATTCAGAACAAGCCGTGATGACTTGTCCGTACCGAGTACTAAGGTACTAACGTACTAACGCACTAAACAAATGAATAACAAGCTGTAATGAAATGTCCGGACTGAGTACTACAGTACTAAACATATGAGCAACAAGCCGTGATGAGTTGTCCTTACCGAGTACCGCAAAATACGACAAATACGGCACAACTTGTAAAAATACTCAGCGATACTACACAACAAAATATCTAGTAAGACATATCTATATGAATAATTTAATTCCAAAACTTTGCAAGTGCAATTTTAACGGTATTCTTTTTCTCAATAACACAAACTGCCCTAAACGGTTTCTCCGTGATCTCAGGGACAGATGAAACAGAAAATGTTCGAGGCTGAAACCACACTATATTAAACTTTTGTTGGATAAGAACAAGTTTATTTAACATCTCAAATTTTTCATGTTCTCTTAGGTAGCATACTCAAGCTCATGTTTATTAAAGATTCATTAGGATTTGTTGCTTACTTTGTTTTACCAAAATATAGTTTCTAAAAGGGTTATAGAAAAAACTGCAATTCATAAATGGTTTATTTCAACGAAAACCGTCAGTTTGAGATCACCAAAAAAACGCAGTGCGTTGTTCTCCACTACATTACCGCATTAGAAATAAGGTCCACACCACAAAAACACAAACCCCAATGGTTATCAATATACTCCTTTTTTCACAGACTAAATCAAATGTTCAATTTCATGGCATGCATGAAAAGAATGAGAGTTGTAGTTAGTACGCTAGTACGTAGGTATTCATGCTTGCTCGAGAGGTTTAATTAGTACGCTAGTACGTAGGTATTCATGCTTTGAAAGGTTTACTTAGTACACTAGTACGTAGGTATTCCTGCCCGTTCGAGAGTTGTAGTTAGTACGCTAGTATGTAGGTATTCATGCTCGCTCGAGAGCTGTAGTTAGTACGCTAGTACGCTAGTACGTAGGTATTCATGCTTGCTCGCTCGAGAGCTGTAGTTAGTACACTAGTACGTAGGTATTCTTGCTTGCTCGAGAGGTTTAGTTAGTACGCTAGTACGTAGGTATTTATGCTTGCTCGAGAGGTTTACTTAGTACGCCAGAACGCTAGTACATAGGTATCCCTGCTCATTCGAGAGTTGTAGTTAGTACGCTAGTACGCTAGTACATAGGTATTCATGCTTGCTCGCTCGAGAGCTGTAGTTAGTACGCTAGTACGTAGGTATTCCTGCTCGCTCAAGAGGTTTAGTTAGTACGCTAGTACGTAGGTATTTATGCTTGCTCGAGAGGTTTACTTAATGCGCTAGTACGTAGGTATTCCTGCTCGTTCGAGAGTTGTAGTTAGTACACTAGTACGTAGGTATTCAAGCTTGCTCACTCGAAAGCTGTAGTTAGTACGCTAGTAAGTAGGTATTCCTGCTTGTTCAAGAGTTGTAGTTAGTACGCTAGTACGTAGGTATTCATGCTTGCTAGCTCGAGAGCTGTAGTTAGTACGCTAGTACACTAGTACGTAGGTATTCATGCTTGCTCGCGAGAGGTTTAGTACTGTTAGTACTGTAGTACTGATGAAAGCTGTTAGTACGGTAGTACTGATGAATAAGCAAAAATCTACAGAAAAGCATTCCTATAATGGGCAGCATATGACTGAAGGAGGAAGAACATTTACTGTGACTGCCTGTCAAGCCTGGAACTGCTTACCACTATCCATGCAGAAATTAGCATTGCTAAGTTCTTTTAGGAACTCTCTTTAGAAAAAATTTTTTGAAGAACAGCAGCTTTTAAATCATTTTATTCTGTGATTTAGTTATACTTTTGTACTATAAACTGATTTTATCTCTTATCTCTTGTATTTTATTTGTTATATTATCTCATAGTTATGCCATAGTTTTTAACATCCGTATTGTACATAATTTTAGAGGGCCACAGGTTTGTAAGTATTTTTATACTATTTTAGTGCTACCCTCTTTAAATTAAGTCTTTACTTACTTACTTACTAATTGCTTTCACTGTTTGATGTGTTTTTAATGTATTGCAGTGATTGTGAAACTCAGAAAACCACAAACACTGGAATTTCATTCTGAAATTAAAACTGGGACCTGACTAATTTAAAGTTTAAGGGAAACATGAGAGAAAATTTCAAAAGTACAAATTATCTGCCATAGCTATCCTCGTGTCTTATTAGCTTTTTCCTTGTAACACAATGACATTCTATAAATATTAACAAGGTTCACACATATTTATTTGTTACACTGCATAGTGAACTATGATAACTTTTCTGTGTGTCTCTTAGAATAATTATAATTGGATTTTTTGGAACCAGGAAAAAAAGAAAGTCTCAAGTTTTTCTCTAATGATGAAGATGGCCTAGACAAAATTTATCATTTTGTATGGTTTCTCCCTTGATCTCAAAATCTTAATGAAACTTTTAACAATCTCTTTTTTTTTCTTGAACTATTAAGAAATTGAGCTTAACATACTCCAAGCCTTGCCCTATATTTCACCCTTAACAAGTATCAATACCTGATAATTAACAGCTAAATTTTCCATTATTCCTTTGCAGAAAGCACTGAACTTACATCACAGTGTTCTAGCAGGAAGAAAGATAAATGTAGAAGTAACATGTGGAGGAGGAGGCAAAGGAGAAAAGAGAATTAAAAAACTGCAAGAACGTAAATTAAAGTTTCAGCAAGGAAGGAAAAGAAGGTCCAAATCTTCATCTGAAGTCAAATCAAAACAGGAGGATGAAACAAGCTGTAATACTTAAAGACTTTTGAATTATATTTATATGGTAATAGGACTGAGTGGTGTTCAATTCAGTCTGTAATCATGTAAGTGATAAACAACATCAGACAACAACTAAGCGGGAGTCCGATTTGTTTATCACGAGTTTGATTACAGACAAAATTGGATGACGTGAAGTTCTGTTACCAATTATAATGAAAGGTATGACAAATTTTGAGAAAGAGACCAGACATCAGTGATCCATTTTTTTTAAAAAGCAACAGTCAACTCTGTTAAGTGCATAGGATGTGCACTGTCCACATACACTGGTATGACAAGTTAACTGCCCCCAATTTAGCTGTCTTATTATGCTGAATAAATGGGGTAAGTTTCCAAAGAAATGGTGGTGCTGCATTGGTGGGGATAACAAGGTAATTTGGTTTGATCAACTAAGCTGAAGTTGTAAATTGGCCTCCATAAAGAAGCTGACATTTTGAGCATTAGCCCTTCGTCAGAGCAAATGATGAAGGGCTCTGACGAAGCGCTTATGCTCAACACGTCAGCTTTTTTTTAAACTCTTAGTGGCTAATTTACAATTTCAACTTAGTTGATAAAACCAAATTACCTTGTCTTATTACACCATCTAATTACAAGCATGATGTGTACATTTTCCTATTAGTGTTCAAATAGGTTTGATAGCCATCACATTTGAGAATTTTGTTATGGTTTTGAAGGTGAACTTTGCATAAAAAGAAACTTTATGTGTAACATTGTTAATCTTATATAGTTTTATCATTTCTTCTCTGAAAATGAAAATGAATTCAAATTAGGAATTAAATTTTGCCAGTTTTCAAGGGTTGTGATTACTTGATAACAGTACTTTATTTTTCAACCTACCTGAACAACAGATCGAAATTACATGAACCATATATTCAATCAAGTGAAAGTAAAAAAAATGACAAATTATATTACTCCTTTCACTCCCACAATCTCAATATTGATTCTCCTTACTTTCTGCCGTCAGTTCTCATGATATTACAGTAAATGGTTTGAACCTTTGGGTAACATGTGAAGGTGTAGTCTGATCGTCCGGGTGAGTGTAGTCCTGAGAAGGACTGTTGTCGGTGGCAGTGACTGACGTTTCGACAACCTTTGCGGAAGTCATCATCAGAGTCAAGTGAATGATTGTTGTCAGTAGAATGTTCTTATTATAAGAACTTATTATAAGAAATTCTTATTATAAGATAATTAATTCTTATTATAAGAAATTCTTATTATAAGAACTTATTATAAGAAATTCTTATTATAAGAACATTCTACTGACAACAATCATTCACTTGACTCTGATGATGACTTCCGCACAGGTTGTCGAAACGTCAGTCACTGCCACCGACAACAGTCCTTCTCAGGACTACACTCACCGGGACGATCAGACTACACCTTCTTGTGATATTAGTTTGGATAATTTTGTATTGCATCAACCTCAAATCCCCTGATTGATATTTTCCTTTATTCTCATCACTTGTTTGCTTGATATTGTATTGATATTTTAAAGAGAAATTCTGCCTTGGTCACTTGTGGCAGTTAAAGGGTTAAATATCCCTCTAGAGCTTAAGAATTCTTGATTCAATTTTATTTGTAAATCTTTTCTAAGGGTCGAGTAGTTTTGCTTGTGGCTGTGATAGTGTGGGAGGAAGGCATATTAAAATGCAAGTACTTTAATTTAGAGATTTCTTTTAATTCATAGCAGGGCTCTCACGCACGCTTTGCGCATGTGGGGCAGAGCCCCATACCTATGGAATATGGTCAACCTCTTTTCATTTGGTTGTCACATGACTGACCGAGCGTACATACATACGTACGTGCCTTTAGATTGCACGGGTAGGGTAGGGGAGACTATCAAAACGAAGGGAGGGGTGTCTCAGGCAAGTCTTGGCAAATGCACATCTTTTATGTTATCATTAATATTACGAACTTGGGAGCTCCGCTTTTAGGCTTGGCTAAATCTTTATATTACATCAAGCCTTATATGCCATCCAGAGGGTGTCTTGCTTCATCCTGTGGTAACTTTTTACTCCTCTTTTTTATTATTTTACTACCCAACACAAAATGCTTACAACGCCTATGTGTGCCAAACTCACTTTCTTAACAGAAGCATTCCAGAACATTTGGTTTAAATTCTTTAGATAAGGACTGTTGTTGGAGCAAAAACCCAAAACAAATTTTTGGAACATTCCCATATGTTCCCCTAAATTTGTGAAACAACATTCCTATTTAAGACAAGTTTTGAAAATTCCTATTTTTTAAGGTTTGTTAACAGCTTTTAAATTAATCAGTATTAACCTGTATCAAAAGGAGTTGATGCCATTTGGAACTGGTTGTTTTCTTGTTAAATCCATTGGTAATTGCCAACTTAGATAATTGATGACAGAAACCAGTCAGAAGCATTTCTATTTTTGCACGAATGAAACATAGTGATAAGCATATGTTACAAATTATCAGCAAAAACAGTTTGTTAGATTAAACATTAATAAGAAACAAGCAAGGAAAATGAGATTTGGTAGTAGTATCCAAAACCCAATCAATTTGATTTTGTTATTGTGCATCCAACGAAAAGGGAAAGAAAGACACAGTGGGAAAATAATTTTTTTTCTTTTAGGCTTTAAGAAATGAACGCCCCTCTTTCGTGACAAGTCCGAAAATAATCACAAGATTTAATTAATGCAGGAAAATTGCCTTAGAGATGACAATTGTCAATCTGGTTTGATTGGCATCGGGGAAGCCGTAGCGTCTTTGTCATAACAACACCTGTAAGAGATCACGTGACTGGCAGTGCGATAACGGGAAAATGGCGTCAGAGGAGAGCTTACTTTTCTGTGTTCCTGAATTTTCTTCCCAAGTTTTCTCAGGGCTGCACAGCCTTAGGAAAGATGGAAAGCTCTGCGATATTCAACTTGGGGTAGGTGATTTCCATTTGAAGTCTCATCGTGTGGTTTTAGCTGCTGCGAGTAGCTATTTCAATGCCATGTTTACTGGAGACATGAAGGAAAGTCGACAAGATGAAGTCATCTTGTTCGGCGTGGAATTTTCAGCTTTAGAGGATCTGGTGAACTTCTGCTACACGGGAAGGATTGAAATTAACGTAGATAATGTGCAGAATCTACTCTGTGCCTCTAATTTGCTGCAGTTGACGAGTGTAAAGCAAGCGTGCGTTGAGTTTCTACACCGCGTTCTTCATCCGACGAATTGCCTCGGCATCCGGTCTTTCGCTGATACCTATTCGTGTGTAGATCTTGTGGAAGCAGCCGATGTTTTTGCTGTGAAAAACTTCTCTGAGGTTGCGAGGAGTGAAGAATTTTTGAGCCTGGCCCCCGAAGCGGTTGTGGAGATGATCTCGCGGGAAGAATTAAATGTCCGCACAGAAGAAGAAGTTTTCGAAGCAATTTCAGCTTGGGTGAGAAGAGAAGAAGACGAGCGCAAAGATTTCCTTCCAGAATTGCTCAAGAACGTGAGACTGCCTTTGATTAGCCCGCAGTATCTATGCGACAAAGTCTCCAGCGACGAGCTGATAAAAAGCAATTTAGCATGCCGTGACCTGGTAGACGAAGCAAAGGACTACCTTCTTATGCCTGAGCGGAGATGCAAGCTTCAATCAATCCGCACGAAACCAAGGCGATGCAGTGAAGCTGCGGGTTTGATTTATGCCATTGGCGGCCTTACCTCCTCTGGGGAGGCCCTTAGCACTGTGGAAACGTATGATACTTTGACCGGACAATGGCTGCCTGGCCTGCCTATGAGTACGTTGCGTACCCGTGTTGGTGTAGCTGTCCTTGATAATAAATTGTATGCCCTAGGTGGATTTGATGGGCACAAGCGACTAAGCACGGTGGAATGCTTTAATCCACAGTTTCAAACATGGAAGGCAGTTGCTCCCATGAATACACGCCGCAGTGCTCTTGGTGCAGTGGTGGTTAGCGGAAGGATTTATGTTGTAGGTGGGTATGATGGCCACATCTCGCTAAGTACTGTAGAGTGCTATTCTCCAGCTGCCAACAGCTGGAAGTTTGTAGCCCCAATGGGGACGCTCCGTAGTGCTGCTGGTGTCACAGAGTTGAATGGAAAGATTTTTGCCATTGGCGGACACAACGGCTTATCAATATTTAACACCGTAGAAGTGTACAACCCACAAACTAACACATGGGTGCAAAGTCCACCGATGAGTGTTCGAAGATGTAGAGTTGGTGTTGCCACCTTAAATGGTCGCATCTATGTGTGTGGAGGGTATGATGGCAGTTGCTTTCTCAACACTGTAGAGTGTTTTGACCCAGAGACTGGACAGTGGACCTTTGTGGCCCCCATGAATACTCGTCGCAGTAGGGTAGCTGTGGTAACTCTAGGTGGAAGGTTGTATGCGATTGGAGGCTACGATGGCTTGTCAAACCTTAATACTGTGGAGTGCTTTGATGTACTGAGCAACAGGTGGACCCCTGTGGCATCCATGGGCATGCATCAAGGAGGTGTTGGAGTAGGGGTACTTCCTAGAGGACCATTTTCTTAGAACATAATGCAAAAAATTTCCTAAATCACCTTACAGGTTGATAGAAAACATTCTTCATGGAAAAAACAGTAAATCTAAAGGAATAGCTTTGAAAGTTATTGTTCACTATTGAGAGGAGCTTTAAAAGTTTAGTTATGGATGGATGGATGGATGGATGGGTTAGATGACCACTCCCCATGGGGCTTTTCAGGGCCATTCTTACAACACTGTGCAGGGGACTTTACCAGACTGCTTGTAGCAGTTTACATCGAATCAAAGGAAGTTGAAGATGCCCCCTCCCAGCAATTCCCAGTAAGCAGGCCAGACCACATCACAGTAATCTCGTAAGTGGGTTCTTTAACGTCCCCTGTCTAACTTAATTAACTAACCAATAGATGCAGGAGACGGGACCTACGGTTTATTCGTCCTTATCCGAGAAGACTAGAATGTCCATCCATTTCATGATATTATAGAAAGGTAGCACATTCTCCTCAGTTATTTTAAGACCTTGAGTGTTGGTCCGGCCGGGGCTCAAACTCTCAACCTCCTGCACTCGCTCCGACGAAGGGCTAACGCTCGAAACGTCAGCTTTTGTAATCATTACGGTGGCCAATTTACCATTTCAACTTTGTTGATATATCCAAATTATTTCGTTACTCCCACCGACGCAGCCCCAAACAGTTTCTTTAGAAACTATCAGCCTTTATTCTCCTGCACAACAGTCCGGCGCTCTAACCAATTGAGCTAACCGGGAGGCGGTTAGCTCAATTGGTTAGAGCGCCGAACTGTTAGATCATGGACTAGTTAGTTCATGGACTTGATTATATATTGCTTCACTGTTAGATCATGGATTGGTTGGACCATGGACTTGATTATATGTTGCTTCACTTTTTAAAAGGTTAGATTCCCTTGGTAGGGTTGTGCCTGAGTATTTGCACCAAAGTAAACTTGCAGGTATATTCACATTTAATTACAGGTACTCTGATAAAAAATTATTTATATTTGGCTAGGACTTGCTTGGAAGTTTTAGCTATGTAATAATAGATTTTAATCAAATTTAAGTGTAAAATTATATCTGTTCTGTAAGAAGTTGAACTGAGTCGGTAACCAGAACATATGATGAACATTGTAAACCACCCAGTTTACACAGAGGATTGGTTGGTTTGCAATAATATTGAATTTGTCACAATTTCAAGTTGTTTTTATGTATACTTTGTTATGAGGCCTTCAATTGAAGCAGAAATTTTCAGGGATTGTTAGAAAGGATGAAAGTGAACTAATAAGTATATTGGAGTTATTAAAAAGGATAGTTAGAAAATCAAATTGAAATTTGTGTAAAATCCACATGCTGAAATATATTTATTCGCTCATTTATTATTCACCAGATTAGTGTCAAATTTATGCTAATTATTCATAATTTGTTAGATATTGTATGTAAATTGAAATTATACCATAAAAAGTAAGTTTTGCTAGTTATTTCCAAGTTAGTGCAAGAGGTTTGTGTATTTATTACAATTTTTGCGAGGAAAGCTTGTTTAAAAGGCCATTTCTATTAATTAGCAGGTTGCCTGTCTTATTCATCTTTGGAAGAAAGTCCATTTGACATGTTAAAGTAATGGACATGAAATTTTAAAGTGCATCCATAGTTAACCCGCTGCAAAAGGACAACCATTGTGAGCAAAATGCTCTACAGACTGGTATGCTCAAAGAGTTATCTACAACTGTATCATTCATTGTGAATGGCTGAAAGTTTGTTAAATGATGACAATGTTGAACTTGCATAGTTTTGTCTAAGATGGTATAAAGACCAAATTTTGCACTCAATGTTAAGATGTTCTTGAAATATGTTAAGTATGAAATGAGAACATCTTTTTCCTTACGGCATTAGTTCAAAGGGTTTATAATTGATATCTAAATGTATTTTCACTTGAATAAACCAGTATTTGGAAGCATTAATTTAAACTTTGTGTGACACTTTATATCTTCTGTTTGTAAGTGGTTTTCATTGATGGGTGGACTTAAAATTGTTATGTGGGTGTCAGAAGAAGCAGAAACCCTGGAAGCCTTTATGAGATTTGCCATTAGCTTTCACTAGATAACCGAGGAAAAGTAGGCATTGTTCACTAACAAGATCTATTGAGCTAAGTCAATCAGGGCTCAACACTAACAGTAGCAAACTATCTGCAGAATAGTAGAAATTCAGTTTTGGCATGTGGTTTTTGATTTCCACAGACAGTTTAGCTAGTAAACAAACTGAAATTGTGGTAACTTCTAAGTGGTCACTATCCTTTGGGCTATTAAGTTAAAAAGTTAGTGTTGAGCACTGTCAATCTTCTCTTAACTAAATCATTTGGATATATCAACAAAGTTGAAATGGTAAATTGGCCACGGTAACGATTACAAAAGCTGATGTTTCGAGCGTTAGCTCCGACGAAGGGCTAACGCTCGAAACGTCAGCTTTTGTAATCGTTACAGTGGCCAATTTACCATTTCAACTTTGTTGATATATCCAAATTATTTCGTTACTCCCACCGACGCAGCCCCAAACAGTTTCTTTAGAAACTATCAGCCTTTTTTCTCTTAACTAAACCATTTTGCCAAAATTTGACTATTGCATTGAAGGGTGTACTGTAGACCCAAATATTGTCACTACAGAAGTTTTAGTCATGTTGTTTATAATGGTAATTGAACTGAGTGGAGTGCAGTTTGGGCTGAAATCATATGCCTGATTTCAAAATTGAACAAGCCTGCAGCGCGAGTTCAATTTGAAATCACAAGTATGATTTTAGACCAAAATTGCACGATACAAGGTTCAATTACCACGTTACTACATCCATTTCGAAATCGCCCAAATACAGGACTTGGTCAATTCAAATATTTTACTGATGCAGTACTGAGCCGGTTTTTAAATAATAAGGGGAACCGGAAACCCTTTTACATTTTATTTTGTATGCAAAACAGAAAGACTGACGTCAAGTGTCAAAAACTCAGTCAAGCATAAAATGATGTGATTTAGAGCAAAAAATGATGTGATTCGTGAATAAATGGCACCAATTAGAGCCAATCAGATTACAGGGACCACCAGTGATTTCAAAATGGATGTAATAAAAGAATATACTGTAGCTTTAAAGACCAAGCTCAACAATCAAAAGAAAAGCATGCAAAGCTGATTGGTTGAGCAAGGGCCTTAAATACTTCAGTTTGAAAACTTTCAAAAAACTTATCATTCCCACGTTGAATTTCAACAGACTAGTGCAACTTTCAAATCATTCTCCCCACTTTTAATAATTATCTATTGAAATATCAAAATGTATCTTCCATGTTATTACATAAAGATTTGACTGATAACTGAGTTATCAACATCCCCGTTGCATAATATTGTGGCTTAGTTTTAACCCACAATCACAGGGAATTCGTGAAAACAGTTCTTGAGTGAATATCTTGCGTATAGTACTGCAGAAAAAGAACGGAAGTTTTTACAAGTTTTTAAGAGTGGCGGAACATTTATCTACTTGTAAAAATAATTTTTTTTAAGTTATAAATAATTATTTTGTATAAAGTTTACAGTTAATTGGTACATATATCTGTATAGTGCTCTGCTTGCTAACAAACCCTTTACTTTGTTACTAAACTCAAGAAATACTTCTTGAAAGCAGAAAAGAAGTTTCCAAATAGCTGAGATTCTTTACTTTCAACATGTTCCATGAGGACAGTACAACCATTTTTGACCTCCTTTTGAGGGAAACTTCTTACATTCAATTCAAAACTGAGAAGTGGATGGGCAGTGGCAGGAGCATTTGCAAACTCCTCAACCTGATTGTTACATCCTTCTAACAATTGACCTGATCTTCTATCAGATAATTTATCTTTGCTTAAACTATCGTTGTTCCCATTACCATGTTTCTCAGGCTGAAGGGACCTGCGTCGTTCTCTTCGACAATGGGTCCACGTATTTTCAAAGGCTTTGCAAATCGCTGAAAACTCATTGTTAAATTTGTTTACTTTCTCTGATATCCTTGCTTCATTTTTAGTGTTGCTGCAACCTGCTGCAGAGATGTGGCCAGAAAGCTGGGGCACCAGTGATGTTTTGATACCCTGAGTTTTGCTAAGCACACCAGATTCTTCCACAATAGAGCAGGGCATCTTAGCAGAACTTTTAACTTTACACTGAAATCCATACTCCCTTTCTAATGTCTCTAGAACAGACACAAAAACTGCGTGGGGTGTACTCAGGTTGTCAACACAACCTGTGTCCAGTGCTTGAGAACTTTTGTTTTGATACTTAACGAAGAAATCATGGCGCTGAGAATGTTTCTTCTTTTTAGAAGATTTACAAACTGTAAAAAGGCTTAAGAGATTATTTCCAGTGGGATTTGGATTGTCAACACTGCTATTCAGATCCTGGCAAATCTTGTGAGCAATCTTCATCAATTCAATGATGTTTCTCAGTGTTGCCATGGTAATGTTCTGTGTCAAGTTATGTACAAGCTCAAAGGGATCTTGAACACACAAAGGGGAGATCTTAAACTCTAACTGCTTCCTAGTCCCTGGACTACTGTGAGAACATCCTAAGACTAAATTTGGCAGTGCATCCTGGTGCTTAGTGGTTTCCTCTGTAATTTTGCTAGCATCCTTGCTATCTTCAATCTTTGTTAACTGTCTATAGCATTCTTGGTCACTATCAGATGTGATCATTGAAACATTTTCATTAGTTTCTGTACACTGTGAAACCTTTAACTCTTTCAAGACTGACAGAATACTTGTCCTTTGGCCTGTCCTTATGCTCACCACACAATTAGCAAAGTCAAATTCAGTTGAAAAGAAGCAAAAGAACTCTTCCAATAACTGAACTGTTGAACAAGCAAAACAGAGTCATTATCATAAATATGTTACTTTCAAGTTTAAGTATCAAAGAAAAAAGGCATCATTAGATAAGTATATCATCACAAAGTTTTCTCATAAAAGATTCCTCTGGCTCCCTCACCAATATGTTATCTCTGTCAACACTGCTGGCTATTGCCAGAGTATCAATTTTCAACTGATAATAAATTTTGAAGAGCTGTAAGATAATAATTTATCATATGAAACTATCTAAGAATGAAAAAAATATACTTTCATGTTTCATTCTGTCACTGTAAGTCCATAGTAGTTGGTCTCTCACATCAGGGCAACATATTACTTAAAACTCCACCTAGTTAAGTTGACAAGAGGCCAGTTAACTTTGACTGGATCCAAACACTGACTACTGCACAACATCTGAATACAACTGAAATAGGCAAAAGATCAGACAAAGTTTACTTACTCAGACTTTTGGTATTCTGTGAGGGAGAAAGTTTAGTAACATCTGTGAAAAATGAACAGTTCCAGTTGTCAATAACCTCTGAATTAGGCTCTTTCATGGCACACAAATGTGGTCCCTCTCTGATCCAGGTATCAAATCTACATTGTAATGAAGGAATGACTGGTGGATGTTGCATTTGCAGGAAGTACAGCACCATCAGAGTCAATGCATAGTTTGACAGCTGTCTGCTAGCAGTTAGGGCTTTGGCTTTAGCCCAGGCTCTCACAACAAAGACCAGCTGAGTAATCCTGGGATCAAGGGACATGTAGCAGTGAAGGAGCTCTGAGTTTCTTACACCAAGCCTGTCAAGAAATCGTTGGTATTGTCGATATCAGCGATGTGACTCTTGATCATGTTGTGACTTTTATTCTGATCATTCTGATTAAGGATGTACTAATATAGGACTATCGTTGGTTACAGTGGGAGACTTTTCCTCAACAGGAGAGGAAGTTGTTATTAGTATCAAAACAGAGAGTCAAAGTCAAGTTTTCACAACAGATTTTATTATACAAAGCATAGGAATTGAAAACCAATTTCTAATAGTAAATACTACGTTCATATTGGAGAATCCTGTTGTGTATATTCTTGTTTATATGTGTACCCTTTGTATACCGGTACTTGCATACATGTAGCTCTTCTATCAAGAAACTCGATCATTCCCTGATGCTTTAGAACACATCATCTAGCTACATACAGTAAGCAAGACCATTATCATGGACATCAATGCAATTATACTTTGCCATAACTTGTTATCATCATCATTAACATCATCATCATTATTTGTCATCTATGTCCTATAGCGCCTAAACACAGCATCCCAGTAGCTGTTTATAATTAACATAAGTTTAAGAGAGGCTATTGGCTACTGTTGCATCCAAGCTTTTGCTAATCCACAGTATCATTAGACAATGGCTTAGTGAAAGCTTAAATGCTTATTTTTAATGCTGCAGCAGTAGCTTAATGAATCTCTTGAAACCATAATATGATCATAATACCACCGCTATCAAAGGAAGACATGCAACAGTCACAGTACCTGTTGTTTACTGATAGGTCACATGACAATCCAGAGGGCAGATGTGTGAATTTAATGAGAGGGCATTTAGCAGTCAAGACTGGTATGATGTTTGTGCAACCGGGAGCAAAACTACGCAGGGTATCAATTACTAAAGAGTAATCAACAATAGTGTCATCAACTTTAGACGTCAGTAAACACAAATCCAAGTCACTTCCCTTCCATCCAACTCCAGTAACAGTTGAACCAAAAGGCACCACAGAGGCTCCTGGATAAACTTCACTCAACACTTCTTGTAGCAGCTGACAAACCAGTCTTCTTAATTTGATGTCTTCATCACTGAGACACAATTGCTGCATCAAAATGTTCACTTGTTCATCCACCTGACAGTGTACATGTTAGGCCAGTTATATAGCGTGTCATGAAACTCCAAGACTTTACATTTAGTTCCCTCTTCTGGCTGTCATACAGTTATTTATCTTGTAGTTAACGGAGAGTTTGAACTTAAATATATCACTAACTGATGTACATGTATTGTACATTATTATAACAAATGCCAGGAGAGGTTACATTTTAATTACTCTCGCGATTTTAAAATCCTTGATTGCTCAGTAAAGCATATAGGACAAGTACTGTTTGGTTGTATTTGTTGTGTTCCCTTACTATGTAAGTAGCCTATGAAGAACACAAACACTTACAAAAAAGTTGACCATGCACTTTTTTATCTCTTCCTCCCTCCAAGCCTTCTTGGTCATTGTTACAAAATACATGATAGTATCCAAATTAAAATAGTAAATTGAGATAGAACTCATCCACTGTTTCCACATACCTTCATCAACGGATTCAGTTTGACAATGAGATCCTTGGACAAAAATTTTGCCATCTCTTTGCTTCCTAAATGCCCACGGTGGTGTTCCTCAGAGTCATCATGACCACGCTTTATGGGTTTTTGCATTCTAAATTGAAAGCCAGTTTTAGTTAAAGTCCTTTCTTTCACTGTAAGGTGTTTGTTATGCAGAAGTGGTAATGACTCCAATTGACTCAGCACTTTTGTAACACTTTCTTCACTAGAAAACTCCACTATTGCAAAAACACCCTGAAAATTATAAAAGTTAAGACAAATGAAACATTGTTTTGATTGCAAACCAATTTTCAAGCATTATGGTACAAAACATCACCTTTTTATTTGGTTTTAGTTTCACAACATTCCTGTCAATCAATTAAATTTCAACTTTCTGCCAATTCAATTTTGACTTTTTGCATTCAATTTCAACTTTCTGCATTGTATGGGATAAGTTGACCACAAGCATAATGAAATTTTTGCAAGCATGCAGGAGGGCAGATTTATGCCTTGCCAACATGCAGAAAGTACTTGTCAAAGTCGGTAGTGCAATCGCTAAATCGACTGACACACTGTTGGCTATCCGTGCAGATCCTGAGAAGACTTCAGCGTCAGCTCTCACTGAGAAATTGGGGAAATTAGTAGGTAATCACATGGGGCTGAGTAACATTAAGGATTAATATCACACGTGTTTTCGGAAGTTGCTGAAATTTCCCGAGTCGCGCAGCGATGAGGGCAATTTCTGCAACTTCTGAAAACACAAGTGATATTAATCCTTAATTTTACGAGGAACCATGTGATTACTTGTTTATAATAAAAGGGGCAAAATGTTTTCTTACTGATCTCGCACAAAACAGGATGCCATTGTTACAGAACAAACAGAAATTTCTTTATCTTGGCAGCTGTTGCTAAGTGATTTTCAGCTAATCATTTTCAAGTAATTTTGCCCAAGGCAATTACAAAAATTAAGAAAAAAATGCCCTCTGTCTCGACCAATCACAATTCAGTAATTTTGCCCCTTACATGATAAATCACGTATAATGCTGACACTCTGGCATTGTTAGGCCATATAAACATTGACCTATCATACCGTCGACGCAACGCCATCAAACCAACGAATATTCCTCATTGTGTGGCTCTCAAGTACCCATCATGGGTTTATCGTTTGGAGATGAGCTGTAATCTCAGCTTAACAATATCAAAGCAACTAACAAGATTGGCCATGCGACTACTGCAAAGCAATATTATCGCAACCATAGCGATGGCTGGAAGGGCAAATCTTTTCACTCAAATGGAAAGCCTTTTTTAGGGAAGAGGGGCCGGTCTTACCAGCCACACAACCACAATTCCTACAAATCACTGGAAACCGAGAAGAAATCCAGCCAGTGAAATGCTCTGATATCTCAACATGTTACAGTTCCTTGAACACAAGGTGCACTGCTTTAAAGCAGGGGGGCTGGGAGAATATTATTAACAGTGGCAGGCCTTAACCTCAGACCCTGAGATATTGCAAATGATACTAGGCCAGCCAATCAAATTTACCAGGACTCCATATCAAAGAGTAGTCCCCAATGAGAAGAAAATCCTTGATTTGGACAAACAACATGTCATTGATACTGAACTGGCTGAACTCCTTGCTAAGGGTGTTATTACCCCAAGTGGTCACAAAAAAAGAGATATATCCCTCCTATCTTCACTAGGGCCAAAAAGGATGGTTCTTTCGGAGTAATTTTAAATCTCAAGTGTTTAAACACTCATGTACAATATCACCATTTTAAAATGGACTCGCTTAATACTGTTTTACAAATGGTAAAACCTGGGTGCTTTATGGCATCCATAGATTTAAAGGATGCATATTATTCTGTGCCTATTGCCACTGCAGACCAAAAATACCTGAGGTTTCAGTGGCGTGGAAAACTGTATAAATATGTTTGCTTTCCTAATGGATTGGCATTTTTCCCCAGGAAGTTTACTAAATTATTACAACCAGTATATTCAAGTTTGAGACAGCTGGGACACCTTTCAGCAAGTCATATCGATGACTCATATCTCCAGGGTGATGACGATGATGACTGTGAAAGAAATGTTTGGGATACTGTCAGATTATTTGATTCCCTTGGGTTTACTGTCCACCCTGAAAAATCGTCCTTTGTTCCACAACATCGTATCACCTTCATGGGGTTTATCACTGACTCAATCACAATGAAAGTTTATCCAACCTCTGAGAAGACCGAAAAGATCATTCATACCTGTCAAGGGCTGTTGGAGTGTCCGCACCCTACAGTAAGAGAGGTGGCATCAACCCTTGGGTTCCTCATATCAAATATTCCAGCAGCAAGGCTAGGGCCTTTACATTTTAGGTCACTGGACATGGACAAAACTGAGGAATTGGGCCTAAACAAGGGCAACTTTGATGCATTTATGCAACTGTCTGAGTTGTCTCAGAGTGATTTGCAGTGGTGAATAAACTCAGCAAGGTCATTATACAATCCTATAAGCCCTCCTCAGCCAGAGGCCACTTTATACACAGATGAGAGTAAAGAGGGCTGGGGAGGAGTGCTCAATAATGCAAAGATTGGGGGACCTTGGACTCCAGAAGAGGCTCCTAATGACATCAATTATCCTGAAATGCTTGCAGTGTTGTTTTCTCTTAAGGCATTTCGTAAAGAGTTATCAGGAAAGCATGTACTTGTGCGAATTGATAATATGACTGCTGTGTCAGATTTAGGTAAAATGGGCACAAGCCATTCCAGAAAGTGAAATGATTTAACCTGTACGCTCTGGGAGTGGTGCCTTGACAATAACATGTGGTTAACCACAATTAAAGTCATATCCCAGGGAAAGAGAATACTCTAGCTGATGCAGAGTCCCCGAAATCTAGAAAAGAAACTGAATGGACTTTAGACAGTAAAATTTTTCACCCAGCTGTTAAGAAACTTCATGTTGAGCCTCAGATTGACCTATTTGCATCTAGCCTTAATTGCCAGCTAAGGCCATTTGTTGCCTACCAACCAGACCCTAAAGCAATGGCTATTAAATGCTTTTTCAATTTCTTGGAAACCTTATGTTTTTTACGCCTTTCCTCCTTTTAGTATCATCCCAAAAGTGTTACAGAAAATTCAAGCAGAGGAGACCACAGGACTGTTAGTTGTGCAGTGCTGGCCAACTCAGCCATGGTGGCCATTGGTGATGAGACTGCTGGTTCAGGAACCCTTTGTGCTCCCCAAAAAGAAACACACCTTATTTCTACCTCAACAGCCAGACTTGGTGCATCCACTACATCAGAAGTTCACACTTCTGATTTGCCACTTGTCAGGAAATCACTTGAAGGCAGAGGGCTTTCGGAATCAGCTACCTCACTCATCCTGCAGTCTTGGAGAAAGGGCACCCAACAACAATATAAACCATTCATCACTAAATGGGAACAATACTGTTGTCAAAGGAAGATTAATCCCTTTTTAGCAACTATTGAACGTGGGATTAATTTCTTGGCAGAACTTTACCACACAGGGATTGGATACAATGCCCTCAAGACTGCATGATGTGCTTTGTCTACTGTTTGTTTTACATCAGAGCATTACACTTTTGGACAGCATCCCCTAGTCTGTCATTTCCTCAAAGGAATTTTTGAGTGTAGACCCTCTCTCCCAAGGTACCAAGAAACTTGGGATGTCACAGTGGCATTAGACTACCTAGCTAAACTTGGGCCACCTGTGAGACTTAGTTTTAAGAACTTGACTTTGAAAGTGGTTATATGTTGATCGCATATTGCTTTCAGGACAGTGTCGCCAGACTTTGCACACATTATCAATTGATTATATGCAAATAAGTTTTGAAAAATGTGTGTTTCCATTAATTCATTGTTAAAAACTGCCAGACCGGGTAAACATTTAGCTTGTATTGAGTTTCAGGCCTATGCACCAGATGTAAGTCTTTGTATTGTAAAGCATCTTCAGCAATATCTGAAGCATACAGATACTCTTCAAGGTACAGTGTAATGTAAAGCAGCTTCTTATTAGTTACTCTAAGCCTTATAAAGCTGTTTCCCCTGATACAATAAGCAGATGGATTAAGGCTACACTGGTTGATGCTGGAATTGACACTTCGAAGTACAGAGCACACAGTACTTGATTAGCATCTACATCTGCAGCAAAAGCAAACAGCATATCTATCGCCACAATTATGAAAAGTGAGGGGTGGTCCCAGAAGTCTACATTTACTAAGTTTTACAACAAACCAGTGGAACCTCAAGAGAATTTCAGAACTGAGCTCCTTAAAGCTGTATGTAGTGACACCTAAGATAGTGTCTTATAATTATATGTTTTGATGGTTAAAAGAGAATGTTATTAAAGCAGGTTTATATTGCTGTAAATCATTGTTATCTTTTGAGTTTGCACTCACACTGCTTTAAAATTTCACGTGACTCCGTAGCGACCAATGACCAATGACCAATGACAAAACAGAATACCTAAATTAAACGAGGCTTACCTGTAAGGTGAAGTTTGATTGGGATTCTGTGAGTCATTGGTCGGGGGCGAAGGAGTCATGTGCCCACCCATGTGTTATTAATCCACCCATGATTGGGTGTAAGTGCTCATATCTGTTAAAGACTGATCTTCCCAGGCTCGTGCGCCTTCTCACATGACTCCTTTGCTCCCGACCAATGACTCACAGAATCCCAATCAAACTTCACCTTACAAGTAAGCCTCGTTTAATTTAGATATTTTTGGCCACATTTGCTCTTAATGCCTTCATCGACGAGTTTATCATAATTATTTAAAATACCTTATCTTTATCCAAAAATATGTTTGAGACTTTTCCATATGCACTGAAGTATTTTGCTAGATCTTCTTCTATGGATCCTGAGTTTTGAAAACCTCGCACATAAATGCTTTTCCTACAAGAACGTTCTCTCTCTTCTTTTAACTTCAGCATCCTTTCATGTTTTTTGCCATTGTTGTGGGTTGGGAGAAGCGAAGCTGTGAAAGTAGAAAAATAAGTTGAGTGATGAAAACAAGATAAGCATAAAACAATTTGCTTAATATTCCTTATTAATACTGGTCCTTTTGATTCAGCATTTCTTAATACAAGGGAACGACATGAATCAAAGCTGAAATAAAATTAAGCTTGAGGAATTTTGCTAGACCTTGAGATGCAGATCCGCATACGCGTAAACTAACGAGATCAGAGCTTGGATGATAACGTGAAAATCTTCTATGAATGGAATTGAAACGGAATATCACCCTTGCACCAAACATTAAGGTTACAAGAATAAAGGAAATGATTACCAGCTTAAGAAGCTCTCGACTGTTAAACAAATTCTCCTTGTTAGCACCTTGGGAAATGTATTGAGAACAGTATGGAGAATAAAGGCTGATAGTTTCTAAAGAAACTGTTTGGGGCTGCGTCGGTGGGGGTAACGAAATAATTTGGATATATCAACAAAGTTGAAATGGTAATTTGGACACCGTAACGATTACAAAAGCTGACGTTTCGAGCGTTAGCCCTTCGTCGGCGCGAAGTATGGAGAATATGCATACTGATGTTAAGGGTTTATGAGACGAGCGACTCGAATTTCGTGAATTTCACTTCCAAGGTAAAAGCTCCACAGCTGACGAGCAGAGAAAAGACTTGATCTAAACGGAAGCTATCATAAGTGGAAATTCAAAGCCGTTTATGTGTGACTCTAACTAACAAGTTACGAAGTGAACACGGCAAAAGTCGAGCGAAATTTTCTGATGCTTTGCAGCTGGGTTTTATAACCGCACAAGAAAGATGAAATACTGTACCCTTCAAAAAATGACATACAAGGCTGTCCTTACCTGAAGGTAAAGTTACCCCACAAACATCACAAGAAACTTGTTTTCCTCTTACCCCACAAAGTTCCGCCATATTTTCTTCAAATAACGCGGGCTCTGATAGCGAGGGCTGATAGGAATAATAGATCCAGGCTATTCTCGTCGTCTGCTTCCAATGCTTGACTGTTTGAACTTTCGTTCTGATCTTCAAACATGACTACAGATTCGTGCTCTGCTTGGAAAGTCAGTGCATGTGCTGAGGGGGGTAAGAAATACAGCTGATTTTCAACCACGTCGACTGGTTCTTTAAAGAGGAAGAGAACGGAAGATTATCAGAGCTTTACACCAAAATCAGCGAGGAAACTTCGGAATACTCGTAACGCCTATGCTCGACAGAAGCCGGCGAGGACTTAAGAAACTTTTGTTCGAGAAAAGCGTAAGAGAAAGCTGTTCAAAGGAGTTAAGAACTCGCAAGAACGTGCAATGTACAGCAAAAGTCAGGCTGTTGAAGAAAGAGGTACTATTCCGAATTGCCAGGCGCTCAATCGACTTGGAAGGCAGTGTAAATCAAAGGTTCTAGACCAAAGCGACTTTTGCAAAATTCATCAGTTTTATGACAGCACCTCTGGACTAGTCCAATGTCTGGGAATTAACAGACGATTCAAACAATGTATTAAAATCGTTCCAATAGAGGAGGAATATTGTAAACATCACATGGTTAGCGACCATTCTTGACTAAAACTGATTTCTTTGGGAAAAAAAAATATGTAAAGAGCAGTTTTGTTGAGACAGAGGACCCCTTTTACTTTTAGTTCTCCGAAGGAAAGTGGGGTATCTTTCAAAGTTCCTATTTTATGTTCTATCTTGGCTATGGGATACAACGGTTTAACCACTTGGGTTCTGTCACTTCGAAAAATGTCACTCGGTGTGATTCTGTGCAAGAGATACAAATCAGGTTCCGTTTCTCTGTTCATCCATTGCGCTCGCTTTTCCCTAACGTTGTGCATATTTTTGCCACTCTCGAGTACAGTTGGACCCCGATAATTCGAAGTCTCAAGGAAAAAGCAAAATAGTTCGAATTATCGGGGGTTCGAATTCTACCATGAACACCTTCTTACAATCAAGAATTGTTGGTACGCAACCCACACAGACGCCCAAAGAACCAATATCCATTGTTCGTGTCGTCATACCTTTCAAAGATCAGAAATCAGCAAATTATGTTAAGAAAGAGCTCAAGAATCTTAGCATGAAGGTGCATACGACTGTCCAGCCAGTATTTGTTAGACGCAAAGTTGGCCAAGATCTTAAAGTACGAGAAATCAAGCCACAGATCGTCAACCAACAACGCGTCGTTTATCAATTTCAATGTGACCTGTGTGATGCGGGTTATGTGGGCTATACACGCGGACACTTACACACACGCGTGGATGGACATAAACGAAAGGCATCTTCAATAAACACTACCACGAACGGCACAGCGAAGTCCCGAAAGACCTACTGAAACGTTTTAGCATTCTGAAAAAGTGTAGTAACAAGTTCGATTGTTTGGTGAACGAAATGCTTTTCATCAGAGACCTAAAACTCACTCTGAACGTGCAAAGCGATTCAATTCGCGCAAAAGTATTTGTTTAATTAGCTCGTAACATATTTATGCTAATTTAGTGTTACACCTTGCCACAAACTTTATAATTTTTTATTTCTCCTTGACAATGGCGTCATGATGACACCGAAACGTCGGTTTTTATCGTTGGTTTTTGCCAGTCTTTGCATTTCGAATTATAGGGGTCAAAAATAAATACGCAATTCAGTTACCCCTGCATAACTTTATTTACCCTATTTTCGCGATATTAGTGAACAGTTTGTAATCCCTGAACGTATTTCAAATGTTTTCATGAACAAAACAGTTTTTTTTTAATTTCATAAGAACAAACAAAAAGCAGAACAGTGACCAATATAAAAGGTGCTTAGCCTAAAAAGCTGTCAATTGCGAGCTGCCTCTGAGATTTGCGAATGTTTTTTCTCTATGATGTATGCGATCTGACTCATGTTTCGACGAATCTCGTCAGCTCCATCTGCAGCAAACAGACTATAGGACGAAAGCGTGTTGATAGCCTCGGTTATATGTGCTCTTGTTGGCTTCTGTGGTCTCTCCTCGGAGTCATCATCGTCACTATCATCGTCTACTTCCATCACTGTGCTGTCACGTTCTCAGAATTCTTCTAACATTTCTTCATCACTTAACGGCGCACTTTCCGATGTCATAACGCCGTCATCTGCCTCAATGACATCTTCAGCTCTTGCTTCTGTCGGTGCCAGTTCCGCGTCTTTCTGTCTCAATGCATCGAAATCTTCTTCTAGGATTTTAAATGGTCATCTTCGTCAGCGATTGCGCTTTGTTGCTCTTTGCCCCCGATGCCTCCCATCCTAAAACAGTTGCGAATATTATCCCTTGAGACCGTGCTCCAGTCCTGTGTCAGAAGGAACATTGCATCAAGAACGGTAATTTTTGGCATTGGCTTGTTCTTGTCGATCGCTTCAATAAATTTGCGCACACAACCAGACCTGAAGTGGGTTTTGGTTGACCGTATAAGAGAGAGTGGATAATAGAAATTCATGCACTGTTATTGTGACAGGCAGGCCTGTTAATCTTGGCGACGGTCAAGGGATGCAAGTGCCATGCAAACTTTTGTTTGAAGGAGAGAAGAAATACGTCAGTATTCTTGAAAGAGAGTTCACAAAGCTGAAAGACTAAAAAATTGGATTTTTCGTCAACTCTTTAGGCACATGGATTTTCATCACATCGACATGTTAATAACTTTTATAAAGCACCGCACATACAGTAAAGGGATTAATGCACAGAGAACTGTTTTACACAATTATAAAGGGATTAACGAGCTGTGAAATGTTCGAAACTGTTATTACATAAATATATATTCTAATTTCCGACAGTGTCTGTTCTTTTTCATTCAGCTGGTAACTTAACTTCGAATTATCGGGGTAAAATCCGACATAAAGGAACAGAAATTACTTCGAATTTGCGGGAATTTCGAATTATCCGAGTTCGAATTATCGGGGTCCAACTGTATTTAAAAACGAAACTTCATTATGATATTTTGATTGTAAACAAGAAGGTCAATAAGAAAAAAAATTCGCGTCAGAAAACAAAACTCAAAAACGCCTCATATTGCTATCCTCGTGGTAACTGTTTTCGATTTCATTCGAGAGGGAATGAATTTTGAAGCTAAGTTTGGACAATGATGTCAAGATGATTTCAAACCTAAATCTAATTGCCAAGACTCAAAATTTCTAACAAACGACTCAGACATTAGTCCAGTACTCGCCTTTCTCATCAATCTTTAATGTAAGGAGGTTGCACCTATATGAAACGAGCCACAACAACTACCAAACATCACAGGCTGCGTTAAGAAAACGAAAAGACGTTTGTTTTGATCTATTTCCTCTCATTCACACTCAAGATAACAGCATCCTCTCCTTACTGTCTGCTATACATCTCGTACAATATACGTTCTGAGAATTTGATATTCAATCAAACAATGTCCCCAAGCTGATGTAGTTCCTTTTTCTCATCACCCGTCTAAATGCAAATATCTTCATTTTGTAAAGAGAAATTCTCCATTGGTCACTCTTATATTAAGAATGAAGCGGCAAAACTTTATACCGCGTAACTTGTGCTAAATTAGCGATGATGTCAAGATTTTCGTTTTCGTGAGATTATCTGACACTAAAAAGGTGTTTTCACCAAATGTACTTCATTTCACTTTCAGAAGGCGGGTATAACATATAAAAAGAGATGTTGCACTCATAGATATAACTTTGTTGCGGAGCAATTTTTTAGAAAGCTTCGAGAAGTACGCCACATTTGTCGCGAAGAGATCGCTCATCACAATGCCGACTGAAGACAGATCATTGGACGCTTTGAAAGAGGTGAAGAGTGTTAATTTTTGTGCATACATATGCCCGCTTTATCCGGACGCCGAGATTATTCATTAGCTCGGGCGAGATTTCAGAAACAAATATTTACATGGTCTTTACTTTTCTTTAGTATAAATCTCTTATGAAATTTTTGTTTTTGTTTGTCTGTTTGTTTTAGGTTTAAGACTTCAAACAAGAAAAGAGATTGAAAAATCGATAGGTTATTCTTTCAAAAAATAGCTGTAAGCTCGAATAATTCTCTCAAATCTAAACAGTTTTCAACTTCCACTCTAGGTCGTTAAGAAAAGTATCAGATGAGTCTGTGCTCATCTCATGCATTTCTGAGTCAAATCAAATTCAAAGCAGGTCACTGGGATTTATTGGTGGAGTTATTCGCTTTTTATAATTCGATGGCCTGGTGGAGTTTTCTTTTGGTTATGAAACAGAATCAAATTTTAATATGGACCAATATGCAAAACCGAAAGTTACGACCGCGCCTTGTTTACGAACATTGAGAGAATTTAACTGAGAACTACAAAAAAGTTTATAGTTTATAGCTTTCTATAGAAAGGAAAATAATACTGTCATATTGATGAATTGATTGCTCCTGATATCTAATATGGCCTGTTCTCCGTGTAAATCATAAATTCCTTAGTAAACTAAGTTTGTATAACAATAGTCCTTCTCAGGACAACTTTCACCTTCGCGATCAAATCTAAACTAACTGGTAAGCGAAATGGTTTGGTTTTATTGATCATTATCCCTTCGTTAGAGTGTCGCTTACCCTTCGTTCTGACGAAAGGCTAACGCTCGATACTTCAGCTTTCAGAGCCCTTTTCTGTGGCTAATTTACATTTTTAACTCGCCGACACAGCACCCGACAACTTCTTTAGAAACTTACCCCGTTAATTATATAGTGATTGCTTTCCTTGTCAAAGTCCGTTATGCGACAGCTCACCTGTTGAACAGCATTCCACTTGCCTTTTATCCAAGGGTTATACTTTCATTGTCCATAGTATTTTGTCTATTTTCCATCGTCTTTTTTCCACTTCCGATGTCCATTGTTGCAGGAAGGCACTGCTACAGTCATAGATGGTAGTGACGATGAATGGCTTAGACGAGACTCGCAGAGGCTTTATTCGATAAATGAAGGTGGCCCAGTACCAGGTCACTTCTTGTATATTGATGAAAATGGACTTGTGAGAACAGATGGGACACAAACAAATAAAGCTAGTGAGTAAAAGAAAAAATGGTTTTAAGTGGATTATTCGTCAAAAATAACGTCCCCAGAATCCTTCGGTTTGCGAAAACATTCCCGTGGGAATTTACAGGGCTGCTTAAAAAAAGAGTTGACAAGTAACGGTTTATATTTTTTTCAGTGTCCAAAATTTTTTTTCCTTATTGATATATTGCATATTTCTAATCAACTTGTATGTTAGTGCAGAATAAAACGGTATCATTGTTTTCATTATCACTTTTGTCATTATTGATTTTATTTTTCTATGATAGTATTGTTGTTGTTATTATTATTACTATTATTACTTTTATTATTATTATGACTATTATCATTAATATTGTTTTCATCATCATCAGTCTTATGTGTACAATATATTATTGAAAGCGCCGTGTTCTTGGGTCCCTAAACGTTTTGAGTCAAAGCCGCACTGTGGCAATAACCTGCACTCCACCAACTATTGTTTGATCCATGTTTCAGTTATCATGATGGTTCTTTGCGCTTTTTTACAGCTGAATTTAAAGTCCACATCATAGACTCGAAGGACGGTCAAGTTGTTATGTTGGAGCACAAAAATACTCAGAAAGTTGTTGCAATAGATGCAAACAATGACACTGTCATTGCAAAGGTATGTGACTAAACGATCTCGCTTAGCAAGATCCTTACGGGCCTTCCATTTTTGTAGTCCCTTCCATTTTTGACAGCATACCGCGAGTCTTCTTCAAGAGATGTGTATCAGGTGACGCCTTTCTAGTCGCTTATCAAACGACTACATTGTAAGACAAACGATTATACTTAGCCACAAATACGACGAACCACCTTTTTTTCTAGCTTCAACTTTCTAATTGAAAAAGGGAAAGATAAAACTTACGAGTCAGAATTATCATCTGTTTTGTTTGTACGTGTCAATCTTTCAGTGCCAGGAGGAGTTTAACATTTTAAACTCTCCTCGCAATTTCAATACATTATCTAGATCTATCGCTTATGCATAGTACAACACAGATTGAGTTACGGAGTGACTGTAAATGACACGAACAAAATTATATCACTCCGGCATCCTACTCTAGATAAGAATCTAAATTCTAGATGAGAATCTAAGCCTTGGACCTTTCTTGAACATAATTTGTGAGGGATTTGGCTGCTTTGATTTTGTACTTAATGTACTCTCTCTTGTGAAAGGATTCTTCTTCAGTGAATTTAAGACAGTTAAACAACTTGTCCAAGGTTGAAAAGAAACACCCGGACATTCTGTTCCGAAAGATACCGAAGTCAGAGGGGAGTGCGCTGTTTCACTTGAAGCCATACGAGACGCGAATGGTTGGATTTAACACGGCAGGCGATCCCATTGTGACGACGACTGCTGCTGCAGAATCCAACAAAGATGAATTTCTCTTCGGGATCAACTTATATGTTAGTGCAGAATAAAACGCTCATTGCTTTCATTAAGGATTCTAAAGAAACTGTGTTGCTGCGTCGGTGGGGGTAACAAGTTAATTTGGTGATATCAACAGAATCAAATTTTAATAGGGACCTGATGCAAAACCAAAAGTTACGACCGCGCCTTGTTTACGAATCTCTGAGAGAATTCAACTGAGAATTACTAAAAACTTTATAGCTTATAGCTTTTTATGGAAAGGGAATAGTATTGTCTTATTCATGAATTGATTGCTTTTAATGTGTAAAATAGCCTGTTCTCCGTAGAAATCATGAACTCCTTAGTAAACTAAGTTTGTGTATCAACAGTCCTTCTCAGGACTACTTTCACCTCATGATAAAATGTAAACTAACTGGTAAGCAAAATAATTTCATTTCAATGAGCATTACCCATTCGTTACAGTGTCGTTTGTCCTTCGCTGTGACGTAGGGCTAACGCTCGATACGTCAGTTTTAAGAGCTCTTTTCTGTGGCTAATTTACACTAGTAACTCAATTAATAAAACCAAATGATCTTGTTATACTTCTTACCGACGCAGTACCCGACAATTTCTTTAGAAACTTACTCCGTTAATTAAATAGTGATCGCTCAGCTTTCCTTGTCACAGTGCGATATGCGACACCTCACATTTTGAATGATATGGCATTTCACTTGCCTTTTAACGAAGGGTTATGTTCCATTGTCCATAGTATGTTGTGTATTGTCCATCGCCTTTTTCTCCATTTCCAATATCCATTGTTACAGGAAGGCGCTGTTACAGTCAAAGATGGTAGTGATGATGGATGGGACAGACAAGGCCCGTTTCTGCTTAGTTCGGGGAGAGGGGCGAGGAAGCGCTACTTGCATATTGATAGCAATGGATCCTTGAGGGCAAATGGGAACAAAGACAATAGCGATCATGATAGTGAGTAAAGAAAAAATGGTTTTAAGAGGATTACTCGTCAAAAATAGCGTCACCAGGATCCTTCGGTTTGCGAAAACATTCCCGTGGGAATTTAAAGAGCTATTTGAAAAAAAGAGTTGACAAGTAACGGTTTATTTATTTTTTAGTGTCCAAAAATTTTTTCCTTATTGATATATTGCATGTTTTTGATCAACTTATATGTTAGTGCAGAATAAAACGCTCATTGCTTTCATTAACCCTTTTGTTATTGTTAATTTCATTTTTCCTTCAATAGTATTGTTGTCATTATTATCATTATTATTATTACTACTATCATTAATATTGTTTTTATTATCGTCAGGTTTATCCGTATAATATACTATTGAAAGTGGCGTGTTCTTGGGTCCCTAACTTTTTTGAGTCCAATGCCGCACTGTGGCAGTAACTTGTGATCCGCCAACTATTGTTCGATTCATGTTTCGGTTGTCATGACGACTCTCTATGCTTATTTTGCAGCTGGATTTACAGTCCACAGCATAGATACGAACTACGGTGATCAAATTGTTATATTGGAGCACCGCAAGACAAAGAAGGTTGTGGCCATAGATGCAAACAAAAACGATGTCATCACGAAGGTATGTGACTAAACGATCTCGCTTGGCAAGAAAAGTCCTCCTCTACGGGCCATTGATCGATAAGCTTTTAAACTTTGTAATCAAATATAATCGTTTGCCTCTCGATGTAGTCCCTTTCATTTTTGACAGCAGACCGCGAGTCTTCTTCAAGCGATTTATCAGGTGACGCCTTTCCAGTCGCCTATCAAACGACTACATTGTAAGACAAACGATTATACTTAGCCACAAATACGACGAATCACCATTTCTTCAATAGTTTCAACTTTTTAATTGAAAAAGAGAAAGATAAAACTCACGAGTCAGAATTATCATCTGTTTTGTTTGTACGTGTCAATCTTTCAAGTGCCAGGAGGAGTTTAACATTTTAAACTCTCCTCGCAATTTCAATACATTATCTAGATCTATCGCTTATGCATAGTACAACACAGATTGAGTTACGGAGTGACTGTAAATGACACGAACAAAATTATATCACTCCGGCATCCTACTCTAGATAAGAATCTAAATTCTAGATGAGAATCTAAGCCTTGGACCTTTCTTGAACATAATTTGTGAGGGATATGGCTGCTTTGATTTTGTACTTAATGTACTCTCTCTTGTGAAAGGATTCTTCTTCAGTGAATTTAAGACAGTTAAACAACTTGTCCAAGGTTGAAGAGAAACACCCGGACATTCTGTTCCAAAAGATACCGAAGTCAGAGGAAGATGCGCTGTTTCACTTGAAGCCATACGATACGCGAATGGTTGGATTTAACAAGGCAGGCGATCCCATTGTGAAGACGACTGCTGATGCAGAATCCAACAAGGATGAATTTCTCTTCAAGATGCATTAACTAAAGGGCGAAACTTTCTAAAGAAACTGTGTTGCTGCGTCGGTGGGGGTAACAAGTTAATTTGGTGATATCAACTGAACTTAAGTTGAAATTGTAAATTGGCCACCGTAATGAGTTAAACAACTGACGTTTCGAGCGTTAGCCCTTCGCTCTGACGAAGGGCTAACGCTCGAAACGTCAGACTTTTAACTCGTTATGGTGGCAAATTTACAATTTCAACTTATTTGATATAACCAAATTATCTTCCAGATATACCCCGATTAATGCCCAAACACCTTATTGTAAACTATCTTTCCATGAATCAATAAGACTTATCTTTGATAAATGGCGAATAAACTGTTACAAATAACCTTACAAGTGTAGGTTGCTTAAAGAGTTTTAACATGAAATCGCCTTGATCCTTGTAAAGCTGAAACATCATAAAAATAAAATAAATTTATCTGACTTTTCACCTGAAGAGAAAGGACAGGATGAAATGGGGGAGCCACAGGGAGGGGGGTGGGGGGCAGGTGAGTCTGTCGATATAAAAATAAACACTCTTTGATATTCCTGAGTTTCAAGCGTTTTTACGATTTTACTAGTGCGCCAAATGTGGGAATGGTAGACATCTGAGTCTAGAATTTTTTTTAACCCAGACACCGGTGACAGAGGTTGGGGTGACTTTTTGATGAGTTGCGAGAACTAAGGGTACTATCGGTGATTTTGTAACACTGATTGCTGCAACTAACCCCTCCCTCACTCCCCACTACCCCCTTCCACTCCCACCCCCGCCTCTCGTGTAGATCTTTCATAAATCTGGGAATCGTCTGCATAGAAATGAAACTCCATTCCATGTTGACATATTATGTCACCCAATGGTGCAGTATATAACAGGTAAAGGAGCAGTCCCAAAACAGATCCCTGTGGAACACCAAAAGTTACATCCGTGGAAGAGGAATTAGGCTAGGACCATTGATGCAGACATATTGCAATCGATTTTCAAGATAGGATTGAAACAATTGTAGAGCCTTTCAGTCATTCAGTCACTCAACAGGACAACATTATGTCTTCGCCTCCGTGGGAGGCGGTTGCCATAGAAAATTAAATGATAGCAGCTCAGGTGATGGTAAGAGACTCCCAATCTAATTTCGGTCAAGGTTACGTAATAGCTAATTTTCGTGACAAATTACTTGACACGCTACCATTTAGATAACAGTACACCGCTGTACTAGAAAAGCGTATCCCAATTGCATCCTCTATTCCTTTGCCTTTGAGCTCCCCTAACTGTGAACGAATTCGAGTTTCACGGTGTCTTTCATAATTCTACAATACTGAACAGAGAAAGGAATGAATTGAATTAAAGTGAGGTATCCTTTAAAGTTCCTCTTTTGTGTTCTGCCTAGGCTATGGAATATAACGCATAATTTTGTTTACGTCACATCAAAAAAATGTCATGCCATGTGATCTCATGCAAGAGACACAAATCAGGTTCCTTCGCTCTGCCTCATCCATTCCGATCGCTTTTCCATCGCATCATGCACATTTTTGCGATTCCCCAGTATTTAAAAACGAAACTTCATTACGACAATGTCATCGTAAAAAAAAAAGCCATTAAGCAAAAGTACGCGTCAGAAAACTTAACTGGAAAACGACTCTGATACTGCTATCTTCGTGGTAACTGTTTTCGTTTTAAGTCGAGAGGGAATGAGTTTTGACACTAAGTTTTGAAAATGATATGAAGATGATTTAAAATCCAGATCTAATTGTCAAATCTCAGGATTTCTAACAAACGACTCAGTCACTGGCCCAGTACTCGCCTTTCTCATCATTTTTCAATCTAAGGAGGTTGCCCTTATATCAAACGAGCCGCAACAACTTCCAAAGGTCGCAGGCTATGATAAGAAAATAAAAAGACGTTTGTTGTGATCTATTTTCTCCCAATCACACTCAAGATAACAGTATCAACTCTCTTTACTGTCTGTTATACATCTCGTACAACATACGTTCTGAGAATTTGTCCCTAAGCTAATATAGTTCCTTTTTCTAACCATCCGTCTAACTGAAAATATCTTCATTTTGCAAAGAGAAATTCTCTATTCGTCACTCTTATATTTGAGAATAAAGCGGCTAAATTTTATACCACGTAACTTGTGCTAAATTAGCGATGATGTCGAGATTTTCGTTTTCGTGAGGTCAGGTTATCTGAGACTAAAAAGATGTTTTCACGAAATGCACCTTATTTCACTTTCAGAAGGCGGATAAGATATGAATAGAGATGTTACAGTCATAGATATAACTTTGTCGCGCAGCAATTTTTTAGAGTTTCGAGAAGTACACCACATTTGTCGCGAAGAGGTCACTCATCACAATGTCGATTGAAGACAGATCATTGGACGCTTTGAAAGAGGTAAAGAGTGTTAATCTTTGTGTATATGTCCGCTTTATCCGTACACCGAGATTATTCATTAGTACGGCCGCGAGATTTCAGAAACAAATATTCACATGGTCTTGACTTTTCTTTAGTAAAAATCACCCCTGAAATATATTTTTTAAGACTTCAAACAAGAAAAAAAGATAAAAAAGAATCAATAGGTTATTCCAAATAAATAGCTGTAAGCTCGAATAATTCTCTCGAATCTGAATGGTTTTCAACTTTTATACAATCTAGGTCGTTAAGAAAAGTATGAAATGAGTCTGTTCATCTCATGCATTTCCGAGTCAGATCAAATTCAAAGCAGGTGGAGTTTTCTTTTGGTTATGAAACAGAATCAAATTTTAATACGGACCAATATGTAAAACCGAAAGTTGCTATCGCGCCTTGTTTACGAATCTTTGAGAGCATTCAACTGAGAATTACTAAAATCTTTATAGTTTATATCTTTTTATAGAAAAGAATACGGTCTTATTGATGAATTGATTGCTCCTGATATGCAATATGGCCTGTTCTCTGTAAATCATGGACTCCGTAGTAAACTAAGTTTGTGTATCGACAGTTCTTCTCAGGACTACTTTTACCTTCACGATCAAATCTAAACTAACTGGTAACCAAAATAATTTGGTTTTATCGAGCATTACCCCTTTGTTAGAGTGTCGCATGCCCTTCGCTCTGACATTGGGCTAACGCGAGATACGTCATCTTTAAGAGCTCTTTTCTATCACTTTGAATTTACATTACTAACTCATCGACACAGCACCCGACAGCTTCTTTAGAAACTTACCCCGTTAATTCTATAGTGATTGCTTTCCTTGTCACAGTCCGGTATGCGACAGCTCACCTGTTAAACATAGCATTCCACTTGCCTTTTATCCAAGGGTTATGTTCCATTGTCCATAATATGTTGTCTATTTTCCATCGTATTTTTTCCCATTTCCGATGTCCATTGTTGCAGGAAGGCACTGCTACAGTCATAGATGGTAGTAACGATAAATGGAACAGACATGGCGACGCCCAACACCCGTTCAGGCTTTATTCGATGAATCAAGGGGGCCTTGTAGCAGGACACTACTTGTATATTGATGGAAACGGATCCTTGAGAACAGATGCGGCAAAGGAAAATGATGCTAGTGAGTAAAAGAAAAAAAGGTTTTAAGAGGATTACTCGTCAAAAATAGCGACCCCAGGATCCTACGGTCTGCGAAAACATTCCCGTGGAAAATTACAAGGCTGTTTTAAAAAAGAGTTGACAAGTAACAGTTTATCTTTTCTTCAGTGACCTAAAAAAGTTTCCTTTATTGATACATTGCATGTTTTTAATCAAATTATTGTTAGCGGAGAATAAAACGATATCGTTGTTTTCATTACTGTTATCAGTTTTTATCATCGTCAGATTTATCCGTATAATACACTATTGAAAGCGACGTGTTCTTGGGTCCCTAACCTTTTTGAGTCAAAGCCGCACTGCGGCAGTAACCTGTGATCCGCCAACTATTGTTCGATTCATGTTTCAGTTGTCATGATGGCTCTCTATGCTTTTTTACAGCTGGATTTACAATCCACATGATAGAATCGGACGGGCATCAAATTGTTATATTGGAGCACATAAATACTCAGAAAGTTGTGGCGATAGATACAGAAAATGACACTGTCATTGCAAAGGTATGTGACTAATCGATCTCACTTGGTAAGAAAAAAACCTCCGCTACGGGCCATTGATGAATAAGCTTTTAAATTTTGTAATCAAATATAATCGTTTGCCTCTCGATGTAGTCCCTTCCATTTTTGACAGCAGACCGCGAGTCCTCTTCAAGCGATGTATAAGGTGATGGTTTTCCAGTCGCCTATCAAAGGACTACATTGTTAAGACAAACGCTTATACTTCGCCACAAATACGACCAATCACCGTTTTTTTTCTACAGTTTCAACTTTTTAAATGAAAAAGAGAAAGATAAAACTTACGAGTCAGAATTATCATCTGTTTTGCTTGTAAGTGTCAACCCTTCAAGTGCCAGGAGGAGATTAACATTTTAAACTCTCTTCGCAATTTCAATAGATTATCTAGATCTATCGCTTATACATGGTACAACACAGATTGAGTTACGGAGTGCCTGTAAATGGCACGAACAAAATGATAAATTCATTCTATTCTAGATGAAAATCTAAATTCTAGATGAGAATCTAAGCCTTGAACCCTTCTTGAGCATAACTGGCTGCTTTAATTATTTACTTAATGTACTCTCTCCTCTGATAGAGTCTTCCTACAGAGAAACCTTTAAAAAAGTTACATAACTCGGAGGCCATAAATCCCGAGTGGGACATTCTGTTCTACAAGATACCAATGTCAGATAGGACTTCGCTGTTTCACTTGAAGTCGTACCGTGACGATAAACGAATGGTTGGATTCGACAAGACAGGCGCTCCCATGAGGACCACTAAAGTAGATTTCAAGAACTTTGCAAGTATCTTCAAGATAGACCCCAATTAATGCCTTAACTGTAAACTTTCATTCCATTAATAAATGAGGCTTATCTTAGATAAATGGCGAATACTGAACTGTTACAAATAATCTTACAAGTGTAGGTCGCCTGAAGAGTTTTAAGATGGAAACCGCTTTGATCATTGTAAAGCTGACGCATCATTAAAATAAAATGAATTTTGTCTAACTTTTCACTTGAAGAGAAAGGACAGGATGAAATGGGGGAGTCACAGGGAGGGGGGTGGGGGCAGGTGAGTCAATTGATACAAGAATAAACACTCTTTGATATTTTTGAGTTTCAAGCGTGTTTACGATTTTACTAGTGCGCCAATTGTGGGAATGGTAGACATCTGGGGCTACAATTTTTTTTAACCCAGACACCTTTGACAGAGATTGGAGTGACTTTTTGATGATTTGCAAGAACCAGGGGCACTAACGGTGATTTTGTAACACTGATTGATGCAACCATCCCCTCCCTCACTCCCCACTTCCTCCCTCCTTCTCCCGCCTCTCGTGTAGATCTTTTACAAGAAAGGATAATAGGGAATGGAACATTACCATCTCGCAGACCAAATATATATGGAGCATAATACCCGCTACTCCCATTTTTTTTATTAACGTTGCGTGACTCATAGCTCTAGTATTTACCAAAAATGCAACAACAACAACAAAAATTAAATAAAATAAAAATTCAAACATTATCTCAATATTAATGTTTCACTTGGATCTCAAAGCAGACTTGGTGATGAGTTCACAACATTGCTAAACGGCTGGAAAAGCATCAGTACCTCTTGAGTTTTCAATCACCTTCGCACTTAACAGGGAAGTATTTCAAGTTTATTTTACAACATTGAATCACAAACGTCCAATTGACCTATGCTCTCACAACAGAAAAGAAAATATCATTTAATCATTGCACAGAATTTCTTCTCAAATTACAAGGACAGACCAGATCAAGAAGGGTCATGCTTGGGATAAAATTATACTTATTATTATTATTTTTCTTCTTCTATTTCTTCTTGTTCTTGTTCTTGTTCTTATTCTTGTTCTTCTTTCATTACGGCATCCCGGCAGTCCTTGTCAAAATTTTCTGCATTTGCAAAAGTTTATCCTAAATGTTACAATATCATCTCGATAGAGATCAGCATCTAATTATCCTCATTCATTCTTGGTTCAATCTCAGTTACACTTTTTTGTTTCATTTAACTCATTCGTGCTTTGCTTCGTGTTGAGGGTAAATTTGCACGTAACAACGAGTACAAATATTCTGACGAAATTGTTTTGTGACGAAACACTGAACAATTCATAATTATAATTCCGATTTAATGGTCCTGGAACCCTTTGGCGGGTGCCCCGTCAATGCTGGTTGCTGGTCTGAACAGCTCTGCATGATTTCTCTCAAGCCCCAACTAAACTTGAAAACGTCTCGGTGGACGAGAACTTATCAGCCCAAGGAGATGTTTGAAACCTTTACGATAATTTCTACTAAAGACAAAACAAATGCAATGGTTTATAGAACAATGTGAGTGAGCAAGGAAAAATGCAACTTGCGCGAAGTATTGAAAAACGTAAGACTTAATCATGAAGTTGTTCGGTGGAAAAAACTTCAGTAACTGAATAACTTATAACGTAGGGAATCCGGCATATTGTAAATGCCAACAGGATAGCAATGAACATCTTTAGGACTTTCCGCTCTCCTTTTACTCGTTCTTTGACGTCATTGGCTGACTGCTCGCCTGGAATCATCTGTGATTTGAGTTTTAAAAAGATTGTGAGTTAGAGTAAAAAAAAATCAGAAACAAAGGAAGACAAAAAAGTAAAATAGGACCGCTTAGAATGTAATTTTTAAGGACAACGAATCTCCGAAGGCTTTATTCCACTGCGGTTCACATTTTGACCCTTCCACATTCTTGACGAGTGAAAAGGTAAGTAGATATGGTAAATGAATAGCCAATGATATGATCCAAGTGGCAAAAAGGAGGATCTAGCACAGCTTTGAACTGATAAATGGAGATCGAAGCGGAAAAACGACAGTTCCAAATCGATCCACTGCTACTAGAACCAGGCTTTGAATTGAAACAACGGTAGAGACATCTGCTGAGAAGGGAGCGAGCTTACAAAAAGCCTCGCCAAGACCACCATTGGTTAAACTAGAATGGAGATAAACTTCTTCTAAATTATTCAGAAACAGGAATATCGGATAAAGTAGATCAGACGCGGCCATGTTTACGATTAAGATGTATATGTGATTTCTCATGGTTTTATTTTTGTGCACAATTATCACAATTAGGGTATTTCCAACCAGCGAAATAACAAACAAGAGGCAGTAAGCGATTGTTTCTCCGATTCTACGTGACGCAGGATTGACGCAAAGTAGCAGGAGCATAACTGGGTGTGTTCCATAGACCGATGTGCTGTCGTTTACTGGCATTTCTCTGATACTGGAATGTACTTATTTGGCGAGCAGTCCTCACAGATTGAGTTTTACCAGACCTGATG